>NW_028154678.1:600000-798000 GCF_963457635.1 Microchirus variegatus | reverse complement strand
GTCATCAAAGACATCACATACATTAAAAGACATCACAGACATCATAAAGACATCAAAGACATCATAGACATCACATCAAAGACATCAAGGACATCACAAACATCACAGACATCAAAGACATCACAGACATCAAAGACATCATAGACATCACATCAAAGACATCAAGGACATCAGAGACATCAGAGACATCAAATACATCAAAGACATCAAATACATCAAAGACATCAAAGACATTACAGACATCAGAGAGACATCAGAGACATCAAAGACATCAAAGACATCAAAGACATCACAGTCATCAAAGACATCACATACATTAAAAGACATCACAGACATCATAAAGACATCAAAGACATCATAGACAACACATCAAAGACATCAAGGACATCACAGACATCACAGACATCATAGACATCAAAGACATCACAGACATCATAAAGACACCAAAGACATCATAGACATCACATCAAAGACATCAAGGACATCAGAGACATCAGAGACATCAAAGACATCAAAGACATCAAAGCCATCAAAGCCATCAAAGCCATCAAAGACATCAAAGACATCACAGACATCATAAAGACATCATAGACATCACATCAAAGACATCAAGGACATCAGAGACATCAGAGACATCAGAGACATCAAAGCCATCAAAGCCATCAAAGCCATCAAAGACATCACAGACATCACAGACATCATAAAGACATCATAGACATCACATCAAGGACATCACAGACATCACAGACATCAAAGACATCACAGACATCATAAAGACATCAAAGACATCATAAAGACATCAAAGACATCATAGACATCACATCAAAGACATCAAGGACATCAGAGACATCAGAGACATCAAAGACATCAAAGCCATCACAGACATCACAGACATCAAAGACATCACAGACATCATAAAGACATCAAAGACATCATAGACATCACATCAAAGACATCAAGGACATCAGAGACATCAGAGACATCAAAGACATCAAAGCCATCAAAGACATCAGAGACATCACAGACATCAAAGACATCGCAGAGACATCACAGTGACATCAGAGAGACATCACAGACATCAAAGACATCACAGACATCAGAGACATATGTGTGTGTGTGTCTTACAGCTGATCCACACTGACTGCAGGTGCTCTTCTTGCAGCTCACACAGTCCATCCTCAGGTTTTCTCCTTCATGAAGCATCTCGAAGGAACACTGAGACACACACACACAGTCAGTTATGGTCCTCACACACACACACAGTCAGTTATGGTCCTCAAGACATTCCAAGATACTTTTGGGGTCTTTTTTGACGAAAAAGTTAAGTCACTGCCTAAGTGCACAGACTTTCCTCAATTCCTCAATTCCTCAAAGAGATATGCAAATATTTTCAATGGATTCTTGTTCAGGGCGTCGTTGACTATGACCGAGTACAATTTCAAGACATTCCAACATACTTGGAATGTCCAAGTGCATGGATCGCTTTCCGGATTTTCAAAAATTCATTAAAAATATTCTTCAAGAGATATGCAAATATATTCAACGGATTCTTGTTCAGGGCATGCTTGACTATGACTGTGTACAATTTCAAGACATTCCAAGATACTTTTGGGGTCTTTTTGAATTAAAAGTTAAGTCACTGCCTAACTGCACAGACTTTCCTCATTTTCAAAAATTCATTAAAAATATTCCTTAAGAGATATGCAAATATTTTCAATTGATTCTTGATCAGATCGTCGTTGACTATGACTGAGTACAATTTCAAGACATTCCAACATACTTGGAATGTCCAAGTGCATGGATCACTTTTCGGATTTTCAAAAATTCATTAAAAATATTCTTCAAGAGATATGCAAATATATTCAACAGATTCTTGTTCAGGGCATGCTTGACTATGACTGTGTACAATTTCAAGACATTCCAAGATAATTTTGGGGTCTTTTTTGACGAAAAAGTTAAGTCACTGCCTAAGTGCATGAATCGCTTTCCTGATTTTCAAAAATTCATTAAAAATATTCCTTAAGCGATATGCAAATATTTTCAACGGATTCTTGTTCAGGGCGTCGTTGACTATGACTGAGTACAATTTCAAGACATTCCAACATACTTGGAATGTCCAAGTGCATGGATCGCTTTCCTGATTTTCAAAAGTTCATTAAAAATATTCTTCAAGAGATATGCAAATATATTCAACGGATTCTTGTTCAGGGCATGCTTGACTATGACTGTGTACAATTTCAAGACATTCCAAGATACTTTTGGGGTCTTTTTTGACAAAAAAGTTAAGTCACTGCCTAAGTGTATGGATCGCTTTCCTGATTTTCAAAAATTCATTTAAAATATTCTTGAAGCGATATGCAAATATTTTCAACGGATTCTTGTTCAGGGCGTCGTTGACTATGACTGAGTACAATTTCAAGACATTCCAACATACTTGGAATGTCCAAGTGCATGGATCGCTTTCCTGATTTTCAAAAATTCATTAAAAATATTCCTTAAGCGATATGCAAATATTTTCAACGGATTCTTATTCAGGGCGTCGTTGACTATGACCGAGTACAATTTCAAGACATTCCAACATACTTGGAATGTCCAAGTGCATGGATCAATTTCCTGATTTTCAAAAGTTCATTAAAAATATTCTTCAAGAGATATGCAAATATATTCAACGGATTCTTGTTCAGGGCATGCTTGACTATGACTGTGTACAATTTCAAGACATTCCAAGATACTTTTGGGGTCTTTTTTGAATAAAAAGTTAAGTCACTGCCTAAATGCATGGATCGCTTTCCTGATTTTCAAAAATTCATTAAAAATATTCCTTAAGCGATATGCAAATATTTTCAATTGATTCTTGTTCAGGGCGTCGTTGACTATGACTGAGTACAATTTCAAGACATTCCAACATACTTGGAATGTCCAAGTGCATGGATCGCTTTTTGGATTTTCAAAAATTCATTAAAAATATTCTTCAAGAGATATGCAAATATATTCAACGGATTCTTGTTCAGGGCATGCTTGACTATGACTGTGTACAATTTCAAGACATTCCAAGATACTTTTGGGGTCTTTTTTGACAAAAAAGTTAAGTCACTGCCTAAGTGCATGGACCGCTTTCCTGATTTTCAAAAATTCATTAAAAATATTCCTTAAGCGATATGCAAATATTTTCAACGGATTCTTGTTCAGGGCGTCGTTGACTATGACTGAGTACAATTTCAAGACATTCCAACATACTTGGAATGTCCAAGTGCATGGATCGCTTTCCGGATTTTCAAAAATTCATTAAAAATATTCTTCAAGAGATATGCAAATATATTCAACCGATTCTTGTTCAGGGCATGCTTGACTATGACTGTGTACAATTTCAAGACATTCCAAGATACTTTTGGGGTCTTTTTTGACGAAAAAGTTAAGTCACTGCCGAAGTGCATGGATCGCTTTCCTGATTTTCAAAAATTCATTAAAAATATTCCTTAAGCGATATGCAAATATTTTCAATGGATTCTTGTTCAGGGCGTCGTTGACTATGACTGAGTACAATTTCAAAACATTCCAACATACTTGGAATGTCCAAGTGCATGGATCGCTTTCCTGATTTTCAAAAGTTCATTAAAAATATTCTTCAAGAGATATGCAAATATATTCAACGGATTCTTGTTCAGGGCATGCTTGACTATGACTGTGTACAATTTCAAGACATTCCAAGATACCTTTGGGGTCTTTTTTGAATAAAAAGTTAAGTCACTGCCTAAGTGCACAGACTTTCATCATTTTCAAAAATTCTTTAAAAATATTCCTTAAACGATATGCAAATATTTTCAATGGATTCTTGTTCAGGGCGTCGTTGACTATGACTGAGTACAATTTCAAGACATTCCAACATACTTGGAATGTCCAAGTGCATGGATCGCTTTCCTGATTTTCAAAAGTTCATTAAAAATATTCTTCAAGAGATATGCAAATATATTCAACGGATTCTTGTTCAGGGCAAGCTTGACTATGACTGTGTACAATTTCAAGACATTCCAAGATACTTTTGGGGTCTTTTTTGAATAAAAAGTTAAGTCACTGCCTAAGTGCACAGACTTTCATCATTTTCAAAAATTCTTTAAAAATATTCCTTAAACGATATGCAAATATTTTCAATGGATTCTTGTTCAGGGCGTCGTTGACTATGACTGAGTACAATTTCAAGACATTCCAACATACTTGGAATGTCCAAGTGCATGGATCGCTTTCCTGATTTTCAAAAGTTCATTAAAAATATTCTTCAAGAGATATGCAAATATATTCAACGGATTCTTGTTCAGGGCATGCTTGACTATGACTGTGTACAATTTCAAGACATTCCAAGATACTTTTGGGGTCTTTTTTGAATAAAAAGTTAAGTCACTGCCTAAGTGCACAGACTTTCATCATTTTCAAAAATTCATTAAAAATATTCCTTAAGAGATATGCAAATATTTTCAATGGATTCTTGTTCAGGGCGTCGTTGACTATGACCGAGTACAATTTCAAGACATTCCAACATACTTGGAATGTCCAAGTGCATGGATCAATTTCCTGATTTTCAAAAGTTCATTAAAAATATTCTTCAAGAGATATGCAAATATATTCAACGGATTCTTGTTCAGGGCATGCTTGACTATGACTGTGTACAATTTCAAGACATTCCAAGATACTTTTGGGGTCTTTTTTGAATAAAAAGTTAAGTCACTGCCTAAATGCATGGATCGCTTTCCTGATTTTCAAAAATTCATTAAAAATATTCCTTAAGCGATATGCAAATATTTTCAATTGATTCTTGTTCAGGGCGTCGTTGACTATGACTGAGTACAATTTCAAGACATTCCAACATACTTGGAATGTCCAAGTGCATGGATCGCTTTTTGGATTTTCAAAAATTCATTAAAAATATTCTTCAAGAGATATGCAAATATATTCAACGGATTCTTGTTCAGGGCATGCTTGACTATGACTGTGTACAATTTCAAGACATTCCAAGATACTTTTGGGGTCTTTTTTGAATAAAAAGTTAAGTCACTGCCTAAGTGCATGGACCGCTTTCCTGATTTTCAAAAATTCATTAAAAATATTCCTTAAGCGATATGCAAATATTTTCAATTGATTCTTGTTCAGGGCGTCGTTGACTATGACTGAGTACAATTTCAAGACATTCCAACTTACTTGGAATGTCCAAGTGCATGGATAGCTTTCCGGATTTTCAAAAATTCATTAAAAATATTCTTCAAGAGATATGCAAATATATTCAACAGGTTCTTGTTCAGGGCATGCTTGACTATGACTGTGTACAATTTCAAGACTTTCCAAGATACTTTTGGGGTCTTTTTTGACGAAAAAGTTAAGTCACTGCCTAAGTGCATGGATCGCTTTCCTGATTTTCAAAAATTCATTAAAAATATTCCTTAAGCGATATGCAAATATTTTCAACGGATTCTTATTCAGGGCGTCGTTGACTATGACCGAGTACAATTTCAAGACATTCCAACATACTTGGAATGTCCAAGTGCATGGATCAATTTCCTGATTTTCAAAAGTTCATTAAAAATATTCTTCAAGAGATATGCAAATATATTCAACGGATTCTTGTTCAGGGCATGCTTGACTATGACTGTGTACAATTTCAAGACATTCCAAGATACTTTTGGGGTCTTTTTTGAATAAAAAGTTAAGTCACTGCCTAAATGCATGGATCGCTTTCCTGATTTTCAAAAATTCATTAAAAATATTCCTTAAGCGATATGCAAATATTTTCAATTGATTCTTGTTCAGGGCGTCGTTGACTATGACTGAGTACAATTTCAAGACATTCCAACATACTTGGAATGTCCAAGTGCATGGATCGCTTTTTGGATTTTCAAAAGTTCATTAAAAATATTCTTCAAGAGATATGCAAATATATTCAACGGATTCTTGTTCAGGGCATGCTTGACTATGACTGTGTACAATTTCAAGACATTCCAAGATACTTTTGGGGTCTTTTTTGAATAAAAAGTTAAGTCACTGCCTAAGTGCACAGACTTTCATCATTTTCAAAAATTCATTAAAAATATTCCTTAAGAGATATGCAAATATTTTCAATGGATTCTTGTTCAGGGCGTCGTTGACTATGACCGAGTACAATTTCAAGACATTCCAACATACTTGGAATGTCCAAGTGCATGGATCAATTTCCTGATTTTCAAAAGTTCATTAAAAATATTCTTCAAGAGATATGCAAATATATTCAACGGATTCTTGTTCAGGGCATGCTTGACTATGACTGTGTACAATTTCAAGACATTCCAAGATACTTTTGGGGTCTTTTTTGAATAAAAAGTTAAGTCACTGCCTAAATGCATGGATCGCTTTCCTGATTTTCAAAAATTCATTAAAAATATTCCTTAAGCGATATGCAAATATTTTCAACGGATTCTTGTTCAGGGCGTCGTTGACTATGACTGAGTACAATTTCAAGACATTCCAACATACTTGGAATGTCCAAGTGCATGGATCGCTTTCCTGATTTTCAAAAATTCATTAAAAATATTCTTCAAGAGATATGCAAATATATTCAACGGATTCTTGTTCAGGGCATGCTTGACTATGACTGTGTACAATTTCAAGACATTCCAAGATACTTTTGGGGTCTTTTTTGACGAAAAAGTTAAATCACTGCCTAAGTGTATGGATCGCTTTCCTGATTTTCAGAAATTCTTAAAAAAAATTCCTTAAACGATATGCAAATATTTTCAACGGATTCTTGTTCAGGGCGTTGTTGACTATGACTGAGTACAATTTCAAGACATTCTAACATACTTGGAATGTCCAAGTGCATGGATCGCTTTCCTGATTTTCAAAAGTTCATTAAAAATATTCTTCAAGAGATATGCAAATATATTCAACGGATTCTTGTTCAGGGCATGCTTGACTATGACTGTGTACAATTTCAAGACATTCCAAGATACTTTTGGGGTCTTTTTTGACGAAAAAGTTAAGTCACTGCCTAAGTGCATGGATCACTTTCCTGATTTTCAAAAATTCATTAAAAATATTCCTTAAGCGATATGCAAATATTTTCAACGGATTCTTGTTCAGGGCGTCGTTGACTATGACTGAGTACAATTTCAAGACATTCCAACATACTTGGAATGTCCAAGTGCATGGATCGCTTTCCGGATTTTCAAAAATTCATTAAAAATATTCTTCAAGAGATATGCAAATATATTCAACGGATTCTTGTTCAGGGCATTCTTGACTATGACTGTGTACAATTTCAAGACATTCCAAGATACTTTTGGGGTCTTTTTTGACGAAAAGGTTAAGTCACTGCCTAAGTGCATGGATCGCTTTCCTGATTTTCAGAAATTCTTTAAAAATATTCCTTAAACGATATGCAAATATTTTCAACGGATTCTTGTTCAGGGCGTCGTTGACTATGACTGAGTACAATTTCAAGACATTCCAACATACTTGGAATGTCCAAGTGCATGGATCGCTTTCCTGATTTTCAAAAGTTCATTAAAAATATTCTTCAAGAGATATGCAAATATATTCAACGGATTCTTGTTCAGGGCATGCTTGACTATGACTGTGTACAATTTCAAGACATTCCAAGATACTTTTGGGGTCTTTTTTGAATAAAAAGTTAAGTCACTGCCTAAGTGCACAGACTTTCCTCATTTTCAAAAATTCATTAAAAATATTCCTTAAGAGATATGCAAATATTTTCAATTGATTCTTGTTCAGGGCGTCGTTGACTATGACTGAGTACAATTTAAAGACATTCCAACATACTTGGAATGTCCAAGTGCATGGATCGCTTTTCGGATTTTCAAAAATTCATTAAAAATATTCTTCAAGAGATATGCAAATATATTCAACGGATTCTTGTTCAGGGCATGCTTGACTATGACTGTGTACAATTTCAAGACATTCCAAGATACTTTTGGGGTCTTTTTTGACAAAAAAGTTAAGTCACTGCCTAAGTGCATGGATCGCTTTCCTGATTTTCAAAAATTCATTAAAAATATTCCTTTAGCGATATGCCAATATATTCAACGGATTCTTGTTCAGGGCCTCGTTGACTATGACTGAGTACAATTTAAAGACATTCCAACATACTTGGAATGTCCAAGTGCATGGATCGCTTTTCGGATTTTCAAAAATTCATTAAAAATATTCTTCAAGAGATATGCAAATATATTCAACGGATTCTTGTTCAGGGCATGCTTGACTATGACTGTGTACAATTTCAAGACATTCCAAGATACTTTTGGGGTCTTTTTTGACAAAAAAGTTAAGTCACTGCCTAAGTGCATGGATCGCTTTCCTGATTTTCAAAAATTCATTAAAAATATTCCTTAAGCGATATGCAAATATTTTCAACGGATTCTTGTTCAGGGCGTCGTTGACTATGACTGAGTACAATTTCAAGACATTCCAACATACTTGGAATGTCCAAGTGCATGGATCGCTTTCCTGATTTTCAAAAGTTCATTAAAAATATTCTTCAAGAGATATGCAAATATATTCAACGGATTCTTGTTCAGGGCATGCTTGACTATGACTGTGTACAATTTCAAGACATTCCAAGATACCTTTGGGGTCTTTTTTGAATAAAAAGTTAAGTCACTGCCTAAGTGCACAGACTTTTATCATTTTCAAAAATTCATTAAAAATATTCCTTAAGAGATATGCAAATATTTTCAATGGATTCTTGTTCAGGGCGTCGTTGACTATGACCGAGTACAATTTCAAGACATTCCAACATACTTGGAATGTCCAAGTGCATGGATCGCTTTCCGGATTTTCAAAAATTCATTAAAAATATTCTTCAAGAGATATGCAAATATATTCAACGGATTCTTGTTCAGGGCATTCTTGACTATGACTGTGTACAATTTCAAGACATTCCAAGATACTTTTGGGGTCTTTTTTGACGAAAAAGTTAAGTCACTGCCTAAGTGCATGGATCGCTTTCCTGATTTTCAGAAATTCTTTAAAAATATTCCTTAAACGATATGCAAATATTTTCAACGGATTCTTGTTCAGGGCGTCGTTGACTATGACTGAGTACAATTTCAAGACATTCCAACATACTTGGAATGTCCAAGTGCATGGATCGCTTTCCTGATTTTCAAAAGTTCATTAAAAATATTCTTCAAGAGATATGCAAATATATTCAACGGATTCTTGTTCAGGGCATGCTTGACTATGACTGTGTACAATTTCAAGACATTCCAAGATACTTTTGGGGTCTTTTTTGAATAAAAAGTTAAGTCACTGCCTAAGTGCACAGACTTTCCTCATTTTCAAAAATTCATTTAAAATATTCCTTAAGAGATATGCAAATATTTTCAATTGATTCTTGTTCAGGGCGTCGTTGACTATGACTGAGTACAATTTCAAGACATTCCAACATACTTGGAATGTCCAAGTGCATGGATCGCTTTTCGGATTTTCAAAAATTCATTAAAAATATTCTTCAAGAGATATGCAAATATATTCAACGGATTCTTGTTCAGGGCATGCTTGACTATGACTGTGTACAATTTCAAGACATTCCAAGATACTTTTGGGGTCTTTTTTGACGAAAAAGTTAAGTCACTGCCTAAGTGCATGGATCGCTTTCCTGATTTTCAGAAATTCTTTAAAAATATTCCTTAAACGATATGCAAATATTTTCAACGGATTCTTGTTCAGGGCGTCGTTGACTATGACTGAGTACAATTTCAAGACATTCCAACATACTTGGAATGTCCAAGTGCATGGATCGCTTTCCTGATTTTCAAAAGTTCATTAAAAATATTCTTCAAGAGATATGCAAATATATTCAACGGATTCTTGTTCAGGGCATGCTTGACTATGACTGTGTACAATTTCAAGACATTCCAAGATACTTTTGGGGTCTTTTTTGAATAAAAAGTTAAGTCACTGCCTAAGTGCACAGACTTTCCTCATTTTCAAAAATTCATTTAAAATATTCCTTAAGAGATATGCAAATATTTTCAATTGATTCTTGTTCAGGGCGTCGTTGACTATGACTGAGTACAATTTCAAGACATTCCAACATACTTGGAATGTCCAAGTGCATGGATCGCTTTTCGGATTTTCAAAAATTCATTAAAAATATTCTTCAAGAGATATGCAAATATATTCAACGGATTCTTGTTCAGGGCATGCTTGACTATGACTGTGTACAATTTCAAGACATTCCAAGATACTTTTGGGGTCTTTTTTGACAAAAAAGTTAAGTCACTGCCTAAGTGCATGGATCGCTTTCCTGATTTTCAAAAATTCATTAAAAATATTCCTTAAGCGATATGCAAATATTTTCAACGGATTCTTGTTCAGGGCGTCGTTGACTATGACTGAGTACAATTTCAAGACATTCCAACATACTTGGAATGTCCAAGTGCATGGATCGCTTTCCTGATTTTCAAAAGTTCATTAAAAATATTCTTCAAGAGATATGCAAATATATTCAACGGATTCTTGTTCAGGGCATGCTTGACTATGACTGTGTACAATTTCAAGACATTCCAAGATACCTTTGGGGTCTTTTTTGAATAAAAAGTTAAGTCACTGCCTAAGTGCACAGACTTTCATCATTTTCAAAAATTCATTTAAAATATTCCTTAAGAGATATGCAAATATTTTCAATGGATTCTTGTTCAGGGCGTCGTTGACTATGACCGAGTACAATTTCAAGACATTCCAACATACTTGGAATGTCCAAGTGCATGGATCGCTTTCCGGATTTTCAAAAATTCATTAAAAATATTCTTCAAGAGATATGCAAATATATTCAACGGATTCTTGTTCAGGGCATTCTTGACTATGACTGTGTACAATTTCAAGACATTCCAAGATACTTTTGGGGTCTTTTTTGACGAAAAAGTTAAGTCACTGCCTAAGTGCATGGATCGCTTTCCTGATTTTCAGAAATTCTTTAAAAATATTCCTTAAACGATATGCAAATATTTTCAACGGATTCTTGTTCAGGGCGTCGTTGACTATGACTGAGTACAATTTCAAGACATTCCAACATACTTGGAATGTCCAAGTGCATGGATCGCTTTCCTGATTTTCAAAAGTTCATTAAAAATATTCTTCAAGAGATATGCAAATATATTCAACGGATTCTTGTTCAGGGCATGCTTGACTATGACTGTGTACAATTTCAAGACATTCCAAGATACTTTTGGGGTCTTTTTTGACAAAAAAGTTAAGTCACTGCCTAAGTGCATGGATCGCTTTCCTGATTTTCAAAAATTCATTAAAAATATTCCTTAAGCGATATGCAAATATTTTCAACGGATTCTTGTTCAGGGCGTCGTTGACTATGACTGAGTACAATTTCAAGACATTCCAACATACTTGGAATGTCCAAGTGCATGGATCGCTTTCCTGATTTTCAAAAGTTCATTAAAAATATTCTTCAAGAGATATGCAAATATATTCAACGGATTCTTGTTCAGGGCATGCTTGACTATGACTGTGTACAATTTCAAGACATTCCAAGATACTTTTGGGGTCTTTTTTGACAAAAAAGTTAAGTCACTACCTAAGTGCATGGATCGCTTTCCTGATTTTCAAAAATTCATTTAAAATATTCCTGAAGCGATATGCAAATATTTTCAACGGATTCTTGTTCAGGGCGTCGTTGACTATGACTGAGTACAATTTCAAGACATTCCAACATACTTGGAATGTCCAAGTGCATGGATCGCTTTCCTGATTTTCAAAAATTCATTAAAAATATTCCTCAAGCGATATGCAAATATATTCAACGGATTCTTGTTCAGGGCATGCTTGACTATGACTGTCTACAATTTCAAGACATTCCAAGATACTTTTGGGGTCTTTTTTGAATAAAAAGTTAAGTCACTGCCTAAGTGCACAGAAATTCCTCATTTTCAAAAATTCATTAAAAATATTCCTTAAGAGATATGCAAATATTTTCAATAGATTCTTGTTCAGGGCGTCGTTGACTATGACTGAGTACAATTTCAAGACATTCCAACTTACTTGGAATGTCCAAGTGCATGGATAGCTTTCCGGATTTTCAAAAATTCATTAAAAATATTCTTCAAGAGATATGCAAATATATTCAACAGGTTCTTGTTCAGGGCATGCTTGACTATGACTGTGTACAATTTCAAGACATTCCAAGATACTTTTGGGGTCTTTTTTGACGAAAAAGTTAAGTCACTGCCTAAGTGCATGGATCGCTTTCCTGATTTTCAAAAATTCATTAAAAATATTCCTTAAGCGATATGCAAATATTTTCAACGGATTCTTGTTCAGGGCGTCGTTGACTATGACTGAGTACAATTTCAAGACATTCCAACATACTTGGAATGTCCAAGTGCATGGATCACTTTCCTGATTTTCAAAAGGTCATTAAAAATATTCTTCAAGAGATATGCAAATATATTCAACGGATTCTTGTTCAGGGCATGCTTGACTATGACTGTGTACAATTTCAAGACATTCCAAGATACCTTTGGGGTCTTTTTTGGATAAAAAGTTAAGTCACTGCCTAAGTGCACAGACTTTCATCATTTTCAAAAATTCATTAAAAATATTCCTTAAGAGATATGCAAATATTTTCAATGGATTCTTGTTCAGGGCGTCGTTGAGTATGACCGAGTACAATTTCAAGACATTCCAACATACTTGGAATGTCCAAGTGCATGGATCGCTTTCCGGATTTTCAAAAATTCATTAAAAATATTCTTCAAGAGATATGCAAATATATTCAACGGATTCTTGTTCAGGGCATTCTTGACTATGACTGTGTACAATTTCAAGACATTCCAAGATACTTTTGGGGTCTTTTTTGACGAAAAAGTTAAGTCACTGCCTAAGTGCATGGATCGCTTTCCTGATTTTCAGAAATTCTTTAAAAATATTCTTCAAGAGATATGCAAATATATTCAACGGATTCTTGTTCAGGGCATGCTTGACTATGACTGTGTACAATTTCAAGACATTCCAAGATACTTTTGGGGTCTTTTTTGACAAATAAGTTAAGTCACTGCCTAAGTGCATGGATCGCTTTCCTGATTTTCAAAAATTCATTAAAAATATTCCTTAAGCGATATGCAAATATTTTCAACGGATTCTTGTTCAGGGCGTCGTTGACTATGACTGAGTACAATTTCAAGACATTCCAACATACTTGGAATGTCCAAGTGCATGGATCGCTTTCCTGATTTTCAAAAGTTCATTAAAAATATTCTTCAAGAGATATGCAAATATATTCAACGGATTCTTGTTCAGGGCATGCTTGACTATGACTGTGTACAATTTCAAGACATTCCAAGATACCTTTGGGGTCTTTTTTGCCGAAAAAGTTAAGTCACTGCCTAAGTGCATGGATCGCTTTCCTGATTTTCAAAAATTCATTAAAAATATTCCTTAAGCGATATGCAAATATTTTCAACGGATTCTTGTTCAGGGAGTCGTTGACTATGACCGAGTACAATTTCAAGACATTCCAACATACTTTGAATGTCCAAGTACATGGATCGCTTTCCTGATTTTCAAAAGTTCATTAAAAATATTCTTCAAGAGATATGCAAATATATTCAACGGATTCTTGTTCAGGGCATGCTTGACTATGACTGTGTACAATTTCAAGACATTCCAAGATACTTTTGGGGTCTTTTTTGAATAAAAAGTTAAGTCACTGCCTAAGTGCACAGACTTTCCTCATTTTCAAAAATTCATTAAAAATATTCCTTAAGAGATATGCAAATATTTTCAATTGATTCTTGTTCAGAGCGTCGTTGACTATGACTGAGTACAATTTCAAGACATTCCAACATACTTGGAATGTCCAAGTGCATGGATCGCTTTTCGGACTTTCAAAAATTCATTAAAAATATTCTTCAAGAGATATGCAAATATATTCAACGGATTCTTGTTCAGGGCATGCTTGACTATGACTGTGTACAATTTCAAGACATTCCAAGATACTTTTGGGGTCTTTTTTGACGAAAAAGTTAAGTCACTGCCTAAGTGCATGGATCGCTTTCCTGATTTTCAAAAATTCATTAAAAATATTCCTTAAGAGATATGCAAATATTTTTAACGGATTCTTGTTCAGGGCGTCGTTGACTATGACTGAGTACAATTTCAAGACATTCCAACATACTTGGAATGTCCAAGTGCATGGATCGCTTTCCTGATTTTCAAAAGTTCATTAAAAATATTCTTCAAGAGATATGCAAATATATTCAACGGATTCTTGTTCAGGGCATGCTTGACTATGACTGTGTACAATTTCAAGACATTCCAAGATACTTTTGGGGTCTTTTTTGACAAAAAAGTTAAGTCACTGCCTAAGTGCACAGACTTTCCTCATTTTCAAAAATTCATTCAAAATATTCCTTAAGAGATATGCAAATATTTTCAATTGATTCTTGTTCAGAGCGTCGTTGACTATGACTGAGTACAATTTCAAGACATTCCAACATACTTGGAATGTCCAAGTGCATGGATCGCTTTTCGGATTTTCAAAAATTCATTAAAAATATTCTTCAAGAGATATGCAAATATATTCAATGGATTCTTGTTCAGGGCATGCTTGACTATGACTGTGTACAATTTCAAGACATTCCAAGATACTTTTGGGGTCTTTTTTGACGAAAAAGTTAAGTCACTGCCTAAGTGCATGGATCGCTTTCCGGATTTTAAAAAGTTCATTAAAAATATTCTTCAAGAGATATGCAAATATATTCAACGGTTTCTTGTTCAGGGCATGCTTGACTATGACTGTGTACAATTTCAAGACATTCCAAGATACTTTTGGGGTCTTTTTTGACAAAAAAGTTAAGTCACTGCCTAAGTGCATGGACCGCTTTCCTGATTTTCAAAAATTCATTAAAAATATTCCTTAAGCGATATGCAAATATTTTCAACGGATTCTTGTTCAGGGCGTCGTTGACTATGACTGAGTACAATTTCAAGACATTCCAACATACTTGGAATGTCCAAGTGCATGGATCGCTTTCTGGATTTTCAAAAATTCATTAAAAATATTCTTCAAGAGATATGCAAATATATTAAACGGATTCTTGTTCAGGGCATGCTTGACTATAACTGTGTACAATTTCAAGACATTCCAAGATACTTTTGGGGTCTTTTTTGACAAAAAAGTTAAGTCACTGCCTAAGTGCATGGATCGCTTTCCTGATTTTCAAAAATTCATTAAAAATATTCCTTAAGCGATATGCAAATATTTTCAACGGATTCTTGTTCAAGGCGTCGTTGACTATGACTGAGTACAATTTCAAGACATTCCAACATACTTGGAATGTCCAAGTGCATGGATCGCTTTCCTGATTTTCAAAAGTTCATTAAAAATATTCTTCAAGAGATATGCAAATATATTCAACGGATTCTTGTTCAGGGCATGCTTGACTATGACTGTGTACAATTTCAAGACATTCCAAGATACTTTTGGGGTCTTTTTTGAATAAAAAGTTAAGTCACTGCCTAAGTGCACAGACTTTCCTCATTTTCAAAAATTCATTAAAAATGTTCCTTAAGAGATATGCAAATATTTTCAATGGATTCTTGTTCAGGGCGTTGTTGACTATGACTGAGTACAATTTCAAGACATTCCAACATACTTGGAATGTCCAAGTGCATGGATCGCTTTCCGGATTTTCAAAAATTCATTAAAAATATTCTTCCAGAGATATGCAAATATATTCAACGGTTTCTTGTTCAGGGCATGCTTGACTATGACTGTGTACAATTTCAAGACATTCCAAGATACTTTTGGGGTCTTTTTTGACGAAAAAGTTAAGTCACTGCCTAAGTGCATGGATCGCTTTCCGGATTTTCAAAAATTCATTAAAAATATTCTTCAAGAGATATGCAAATATATTCAACGGATTCTTGTTCAGGGCATGCTTGACTATGACTGTGTACAATTTCAAGACATTCCAAGATACTTTTGGGGTCTTTTTTGACGAAAAAGTTAAGTCACTGCCTAAGTGCATGGATCGCTTTCCTGATTTTTTAAAAAATTCATTAAAAATATTCCTTAAGCGATATGTAAATATTTTCAACGGATTCTTGTTCAGGGCGTCGTTGACTATGACTGAGTACAATTTCAAGACATTCCAACATACTTGGAATGTCCAAGTGCATGGATCGCTTTCCAGATTTTCAAAAGTTCATTAAAAATATTCTTCAAGAGATATGCAAATATATTCAACGGATTCTTGTTCAGGGCATGCTTGACTATGACTGTGTACAATTTCAAGACATTCCAAGATACTTTTGGGGTCTTTTTTGAATAAAAAGTTAAGTCACTGCCTAAGTGCACAGACTTTCCTCATTTTCAAAAATTCATTAAAAATATTCCTTAAGAGATATGCAAATATTTTCAATTGATTCTTGTTCAGGGCGTCGTTGACTATGACTGAGTACAATTTCAAGACATTCCAACATACTTGGAATTTCCAAGTGCATTGATCGCTTTTTGGATTTTCAAAAATTCATTAAAAATATTCTTCAAGAGATATGCAAATATATTCAACGGATTCTTGTTCAGGGCATGCTTGAATATGACTGTGTACAATTTCAAGACATTCCAAGATACTTTTGGGGTCTTTTTTGACAAAAAAGTTAAGTCACTGCCTAAGTGCATGGACCGCTTTCCTGATTTTCAAAAATTCATTAAAAATATTCCTTAAGCGATATGCAAATATTTTCAACGGATTCTTGTTCAGGGCGTCGTTGACTATGACTGAGTACAATTTCAAGACATTCCAACATACTTGGAATGTCCAAGTGCATGGATCGCTTTCTGGATTTTCAAAAATTCATTAAAAATATTCTTCAAGAGATATGCAAATATATTCAACGGATTCTTGTTCAGGGCATGCTTGACTATGACTGTGTACAATTTCAAGACATTCCAAGATACTTTTGGGGTCTTTTTTGACAAAAAAGTTAAGTCACTGCCTAAGTGCATGGATCCCTTTCCTGATTTTCAAAAATTCATTAAAAATATTCCTTAAGCGATATGCAAATATTTTCAACGGATTCTTGTTCAGGGCGTCGTTGACTATGACTGAGTACAATTTCAAGACATTCCAACATACTTGGAATGTCCAAGTGCATGGATCGCTTTCCTGATTTTCAAAAGTTCATTAAAAATATTCTTCAAGAGATATGCAAATATATTCAACGGATTCTTGTTCAGGGCATGCTTGACTATGACTGTGTACAATTTCAAGACATTCCAAGATACTTTTGGGGTCTTTTTTGAATAAAAAGTTAAGTCACTGCCTAAGTGCACAGACTTTCCTCATTTTCAAAAATTCATTAAAAATATTCCTTAAGAGATATGCAAATATTTTCAATTGATTCTTGTTCAGGGCGTCGTTGACTATGACTGAGTACAATTTAAAGACATTCCAACATACTTGGAATGTCCAAGTGCATGGATCGCTTTTCGGATTTTCAAAAATTCATTAAAAATATTCTTCAAGAGATATGCAAATATATTCAACGGATTCTTGTTCAGGGCATGCTTGACTATGACTGTGTACAATTTCAAGACATTTCAAGATACTTTTGGGGTCTTTTTTGACAAAAAAGTTAAGTCACTGCCTAAGTGCATGGATCGCTTTCCTGATTTTCAAAAATTCATTAAAAATATTCCTTAAGCGATATGCAAATATTTTCAACGGATTCTTGTTCAGGGCGTCGTTGACTATGACTGAGTACAATTTCAAGACATTCCAACATACTTGGAATGTCCAAGTGCATGGATCGCTTTCCTGATTTTCAAAAGTTCATTAAAAATATTCTTCAAGAGATATGCAAATATATTCAACGGATTCTTGTTCAGGGCATGCTTGACTATGACTGTGTACAATTTCAAGACATTCCAAGATACTTTTGGGGTCTTTTTTGAATAAAAAGTTAAGTCACTGCCTAAGTGCACAGACTTTCCTCATTTTCAAAAATTCATTAAAAATATTCCTTAAGAGATATGCAAATATTTTCAATGGATTCTTGTTCAGGGCGTTGTTGACTATGACTGAGTACAATTTCAAGACATTCCAACATACTTGGAATGTCCAAGTGCATGGATCGCTTTCCGGATTTTCAAAAATTCATTAAAAATATTCTTCAAAAGATATGCAAATATATTCAACGGATTCTTGTTCAGGGCATGCTTGACTATGACTGTGTACAATTTCAAGACATTCCAAGATACTTTTGGGGTCTTTTTTGACGAAAAAGTTAAGTCACTGCCTAAGTGCATGGATCGCTTTCCTGATTTTCAGAAATTCTTTAAAAATATTCCTTAAACGATATGCAAATATTTTCAACGGATTCTTGTTCAGGGCGTCGTTGACTATGACTGAGTACAATTTCAAGACATTCCAACATACTTGGAATGTCCAAGTGCATGGATCGCTTTCCTGATTTTCAAAAGTTCATTAAAAATATTCTTCAAGAGATATGCAAATATATTCAACGGATTCTTGTTCAGGGCATGCTTGACTATGACTGTGTACAATTTCAAGACATTCCAAGATACTTTTGGGGTCTTTTTTGAATAAAAAGTTAAGTCACTGCCTAAGTGCACAGACTTTCCTCATTTTCAAAAATTCATTAAAAATATTCCTTAAGAGATATGCAAATATTTTCAATTGATTCTTGTTCAGGGCGTCGTTGACTATGATTGAGTACAATTTAAAGACATTCCAACATACTTGGAATGTCCAAGTGCATGGATCGCTTTTCGGATTTTCAAAAATTCATTAAAAATATTCTTCAAGAGATATGCAAATATATTCAACGGATTCTTGTTCAGGGCATGCTTGACTATGACTGTGTACAATTTCAAGACATTTCAAGATACTTTTGGGGTCTTTTTTGACAAAAAAGTTAAGTCACTGCCTAAGTGCATGGATCGCTTTCCTGATTTTCAAAAATTCATTAAAAATATTCCTTAAGCGATATGCAAATATTTTCAACGGATTCTTGTTCAGGGCGTCGTTGACTATGACTGAGTACAATTTCAAGACATTCCAACATACTTGGAATGTCCAAGTGCATGGATCGCTTTCCTGATTTTCAAAAATTCATTAAAAATATTCCTTAAGCGATATGCAAATATTTTCAACGGATTCTTGTTCAGGGCGTCGTTGACTATGACTGAGTACAATTTCAAGACATTCCAACATACTTGGAATGTCCAAGTGCATGGATCGCTTTCCTGATTTTCAAAAGTTCATCAAAAATATTCTTCAAGAGATATGCAAATATATTCAACGGATTCTTGTTCAGGGCATGCTTGACTATGACTGTGTACAATTTCAAGACATTCCAAGATACTTTTGGGGTCTTTTTTGACGAAAAAGTTAAGTCACTGCCTAAGTGCATGGATCGCTTTCCTGATTTTCAGAAATTCTTTAAAAATATTCCTTAAACGATATGCAAATATTTTCAACGGATTCTTGTTCAGGGCGTCGTTGACTATGACTGAGTACAATTTCAAGACATTCCAACATACTTGGAATGTCCAAGTGCATGGATCGCTTTCCGGATTTTCAAAAGTTCATTAAAAATATTCTTCAAGAGATATGCAAATATATTCAACGGATTCTTGTTCAGGGCATGCTTGACTATGACTGTGTACAATTTCAAGACATTCCAAGATACTTTTGGGGTCTTTTTTGAATAAAAAGTTAAGTCACTGCCTAAGTGCATGGATCGCTTTCCTGATTTTCAAAATTCATTTAAAATATTCCTTAAGCGATATGCAAATATTTTCAACGGATTCTTGTTCAGGGCGTCGTTGACTATGACTGAGTACAATTTCAAAACATTCCAACATACTTGGAATGTCCAAGTGCATGGATCGCTTTCCTGATTTTCAAAAGTTCATTAAAAATATTCTTCAAGAGATATGCAAATATATTCAACGGATTCTTGTTCAGGGCATGCTTGACTATGACTGTGTACAACTTCAAGACATTCCAAGATACTTTTGGGGTCTTTTTTGAATAAAAAGTTAAGTCACTGCCTAAGTGCACAGACTTTCCTCATTTTCAAAAATTCATTAAAAATATTCCTTAAGAGATATGCAAATATTTTCAATTGATTCTTGTTCAGGGCGCCGTTGACTATGACTGAGTACAATTTCAAGACATTCCAACATACTTGGAATGTCCAAGTGCATGGATCGCTTTTCGGATATTCAAAAATTCATTAAAAATATTCTTCAAGAGATATGCAAATATATTCAACGGATTCTTGTTCAGGGCATGCTTGACTATGACTGTGTACAATTTCAAGACATTCCAAGATACTTTTGGGGTCTTTTTTGACAAAAAAGTTAAGTCACTGCCTAAGTGCATGGATCGCTTTCCTGATTTTCAAAAATTCATTAAAAATATTCCTTAAGCGATATGCAAATATTTTCAACGGATTCTTGTTCAGGGCGTCGTTGACTATGACTGAGTACAATTTCAAGACATTCCAACATACTTGGAATGTCCAAGTGCATGGATCGCTTTCCTGATTTTCAAAAGTTCATTAAAAATATTCTTCAAGAGATATGCAAATATATTCAACGGATTCTTGTTCAGGGCATGCTTGACTATGACTGTGTACAATTTCAAGACATTCCAAGATACCTTTGGGGTCTTTTTTGAATAAAAAGTTAAGTCACTGCCTAAGTGCACAGACTTTCATCATTTTCAAAAATTCATTAAAAATATTCCTTAAGAGATATGCAAATATTTTCAATGGATTCTTGTTCAGGGCGTCGTTGACTATGACAGAGTACAATTTCAAGACATTCCAACATACTTGGAATGTCCAAGTGCATGGATCACTTTCCGGATTTTCAAAAATTCATTAAAAATATTCTTCAAGAGATATGCAAATATATTCAACGGATTCTTGTTCAGGGCATGCTTGACTATGACTGTGTACAATTTCAAGACATTCCAAGATACTTTTGGGGTCTTTTTTGACGAAAAAGTTAAGTCACTGCCTAAGTGCATGGATCGCTTTCCTGATTTTCAGAAATTCTTTAAAAATATTCCTTAAACGATATGCAAATATTTTCAACGGATTCTTGTTCAGGGCGTCGTTGACTATGACTGAGTACAATTTCAAGACATTCCAACATACTTGGAATGTCCAAGTGCATGGATCGCTTTCCTGATTTTCAAAAGTTCATTAAAAATATTCTTCAAGAGATATGCAAATATATTCAACGGATTCTTGTTCAGGGCATGCTTGACTATGACTGTGTACAATTTCAAGACATTCCAAGATACTTTTGGGGTCTTTTTTGAATAAAAAGTTAAGTCACTGCCGAAGTGCACAGACTTTCCTCATTTTCAAAAATTCATTAAAAATATTCCTTAAGAGATATGCAAATATTTTCAATGGATTCTTGTTCAGGGCGTCGTTGACTATGACCGAGTACAATTTCAAGACATTCCAACATACTTGGAATGTCCAAGTGCATGGATCGCTTTCCGGATTTTCAAAAATTCATTAAAAATATTCTTCAAGAGATATGCAAATATATTCAACGGATTCTTGTTCAGGGCATGCTTGACTATGACTGTGTACAATTTGAAGACATTCCAAGATACTTTTGGGGTCTTTTTTGACGAAAAAGTTAAGTCACTGCCTAAGTGCATGGATCGCTTTCCTGATTTTCAAAAATTCATTAAAAATATTCCTTAAGCGATATGCAAATATTTTCAACGGATTCTTGTTCAGGGCGTCGTTGACTATGACCGAGTACAATTTCAAGACATTCCAACATACTTTGAATGTCCAAGTACATGGATCGCTTTCCTGATTTTCAAAAGTTCATTAAAAATATTCTTCAAGAGATATGCAAATATATTCAACGGATTCTTGTTCAGGGCATGCTTGACTATGACTGTGTACAATTTCAAGACATTCCAAGATACTTTTGGGGTCTTTTTTGAATAAAAAGTTGAGTCACTGCCTAAGTGCACAGACTTTCCTCATTTTCAAAAATTCATTAAAAATATTCCTTAAGAGATATGCAAATATTTTCAATTGATTCTTGTTCAGAGCATCGTTGACTATGACTGAGTACAATTTCAAGACATTCCAACATACTTGGAATGTCCAAGTGCATGGATCGCTTTTCGGATTTTCAAAAATTCATTAAAAATATTCTTCAAGAGATATGCAAATATATTCAACGGATTCTTGTTCAGGGCATGCTTGACTATGACTGTGTACAATTTCAAGACATTCCAAGATACTTTTGGGGTCTTTTTTGACGAAAAAGTTAAGTCACTGCCTAAGTGCATGGATCGCTTTCCTGATTTTCAAAAATTCATTAAAAATGTTCCTTAAGCGATATGCAAATATTTTCAACGGATTCTTGTTCAGGGCGTCGTTGACTATGACCGAGTACAATTTCAAGACATTCCAACATACTTTGAATGTCCAAGTACATGGATCGCTTTCCTGATTTTCAAAAGTTCATTAAAAATATTCTTCAAGAGATATGCAAATATATTCAACGGATTCTTGTTCACGGCATGCTTGACTATGACTGTGTACAATTTCAAGACATTCCAAGATACTTTTGGGGTCTTTTTTGAATAAAAAGTTAAGTCACTGCCTAAGTGCACAGAAATTCCTCATTTTCAAAAATTCATTAAAAATATTCCTTAAGAGATATGCAAATATTTTCAATAGATTCTTGTTCAGGGCGTCGTTGACTATGACTGAGTACAATTTCAAGACATTCCAACTAACTTGGAATGTCCAAGTGCATGGATAGCTTTCCGGATTTTCAAAAATTCATTAAAAATATTCTTCAAGAGATATGCAAATATATTCAACGGATTCTTGTTCAGGGCATGCTTGACTATGACTGTGTACAATTTCAAGACATTCCAAGATACTTTTGGGGTCTTTTTTGACGAAAAAGTTAAATCACTGCCTAAGTGCATGGATCGCTTTCCTGATTTTCAAAAATTCATTAAAAATATTCTTCAAGAGATATGCAAATATATTCAACGGATTCTTGTTCAGGGCATGCTTGACTTTGACTGTGTACAATTTCAAGACATTCCAAGATACTTTTGGGGTCTTTTTTGACGAAAAAGTTAAGTCACTGCCTAAGTGCATGGATCGCTTTCCTGATTTTCAGAAATTCTTTAAAAATATTCCTTAAACGATATGCAAATATTTTCAACGGATTCTTGTTCAGGGCGTCGTTGACTATGACTGAGTACAATTTCAAGACATTCCAACATACTTGGAATGTCCAAGTGCATGGATCGCTTTCCTGATTTTCAAAAGTTCATTAAAAATATTCTTCAAGAGATATGCAAATATATTCAACGGATTCTTGTTCAGGGCATGCTTGACTATGACTGTGTACAATTTCAAGACATTCCAAGATACTTTTGGGGTCTTTTTTGAATAAAAAGTTAAGTCACTGCCTAAGTGCACAGACTTTCCTCATTTTCAAAAATTCATTAAAAATATTCCTTAAGAGATATGCAAATATTTTCAATTGATTCTTGTTCAGGGCGTCGTTGACTATGACTGAGTACAATTTCAAGACATTCCAACATACTTGGAATGTCCAAGTGCATGGATCGCTTTTCGGATTTTCAAAAATTCATTAAAAATATTCTTCAAGAGATATGCAAATATATTCAACGGTTTCTTGTTCAGGGCATGCTTGACTATGACTGTGTACAATTTCAAGACATTCCAAGATACTTTTGGGGTCTTTTTTGACAAAAAAGTTAAGTCACTGCCTAAGTGCATGGATCGCTTTCCTGATTTTCAAAAATTCATTAAAAATATTCCTTAAGCGATATGCAAATATTTTCAACGGATTCTTGTTCAGGGCGTCGTTGACTATGACCGAGTACAATTTCAAGACATTCCAACATACTTTGAATGTCCAAGTACATGGATCGCTTTCCTGATTTTCAAAAGTTCATTAAAAATATTCTTCAAGAGATATGCAAATATATTCAACGGATTCTTGTTCAGGGCATGCTTGACTATGACTGTGTACAATTTCAAGACATTCCAAGATACTTTTGGGGTCTTTTTTGAATAAAAAGTTAAGTCACTGCCTAAGTGCATGGATCGCTTTCCTGATTTTCAAAAATTCATTAAAAATATTCCTTAAGCGATATGCAAATATTTTCAACGGATTCTTGTTCAGGGCGTCGTTGACTATGACTGAGTACAATTTCAAAACATTCCAACATACTTGGAATGTCCAAGTGCATGGATCGC
Organism: Microchirus variegatus; assembly: GCF_963457635.1. NCBI lineage: Eukaryota > Metazoa > Chordata > Actinopteri > Pleuronectiformes > Soleidae > Microchirus > Microchirus variegatus. The sequence goes on along the minus strand of NW_028154678.1, from coordinate 773,673 downwards.
TTTCCTGATTTTCAAAAGTTCATTAAAAATATTCTTCAAGAGATATGCAAATATATTCAACGGATTCTTGTTCAGGGCATGCTTGACTATGACTGTGTACAATTTCAAGACATTCCAAGATACTTTTGGGGTCTTTTTTGACGAAAAAGTTAAGTCACTGCCTAAGTGCATGGATCGCTTTCCTGATTTTCAGAAATTCTTTAAAAATATTCCTTAAACGATATGCAAATATTTTCAACGGATTCTTGTTCAGGGCGTCGTTGACTATGACTGAGTACAATTTCAAGACATTCCAACATACTTGGAATGTCCAAGTGCATGGATCGCTTTCCTGATTTTCAAAAGTTCATTAAAAATATTCTTCAAGAGATATGCAAATATATTCAACGGATTCTTGTTCAGGGCATGCTTGACTATGACTGTGTACAATTTCAAGACATTCCAAGATACTTTTGGGGTCTTTTTTGAATAAAAAGTTAAGTCACTGCCTAAGTGCACAGACTTTCCTCATTTTCAAAAATTCATTAAAATTTTCCTTAAGAGATATGCAAATATTTTCAATTGATTCTTGTTCAGGGCGTCGTTGACTATGACTGAGTACAATTTCAAGACATTCCAACATACTTGGAATGTCCAAGTGCATGGATCGCTTTTCGGATTTTCAAAAATTCATTAAAAATATTCTTCAAGAGATATGCAAATATATTCAACGGATTCTTGTTCAGGGCATGCTTGACTATGACTGTGTACAATTTCAAGACATTCCAAGATACTTTTGGGGTCTTTTTTGACGAAAAAGTTAAGTCACTGCCTAAGTGCATGGATCGCTTTCCTGATTTTCAGAAATTCTTTAAAAATATTCCTTAAACGATATGCAAATATTTTCAACGGATTCTTGTTCAGGGCGTCGTTGACTATGACTGAGTACAATTTCAAGACATTCCAACATACTTGGAATGTCCAAGTGCATGGATCGCTTTCCTGATTTTCAAAAGTTCATTAAAAATATTCTTCAAGAGATATGCAAATATATTCAACGGATTCTTGTTCAGGGCATGCTTGACTATGACTGTGTACAATTTCAAGACATTCCAAGATACTTTTGGGGTCTTTTTTGAATAAAAAGTTAAGTCACTGCCTAGGTGCACAGACTTTCCTCATTTTCAAAAATTCATTAAAAATATTCCTTAAGAGATATGCAAATATTTTCAATGGATTCTTGTTCAGGGCGTCGTTGACTATGACCGAGTACAATTTCAAGACATTCCAACATACTTGGAATGTCCAAGTGCATGGATCGCTTTCCGGATTTTCAAAAATTCATTAAAAATATTCTTCAAGAGATATGCAAATATATTCAACGGATTCTTGTTCAGGGCATTCTTGACTATGACTGTGTACAATTTCAAGACATTCCAAGATACTTTTGGGGTCTTTTTTGACGAAAAAGTTAAGTCACTGCCTAAGTGCATGGATCGCTTTCCTGATTTTCAGAAATTCTTTAAAAATATTCCTTAAACGATATGCAAATATTTTCAACGGATTCTTGTTCAGGGCGTCGTTGACTATGACTGAGTACAATTTCAAGACATTCCAACATACTTGGAATGTCCAAGTGCATGGATCGCTTTCCTGATTTTCAAAAGTTCATTAAAAATATTCTTCAAGAGATATGCAAATATATTCAACGGATTCTTGTTCAGGGCATGCTTGACTATGACTGTGTACAATTTCAAGACATTCCAAGATACTTTTGGGGTCTTTTTTGAATAAAAAGTTAAGTCACTGCCTAAGTGCACAGACTTTCCTCATTTTCAAAAATTCATTAAAAATATTCCTTAAGAGATATGCAAATATTTTCAATTGATTCTTGTTCAGGGCGTCGTTGACTATGACTGAGTACAATTTCAAGACATTCCAACATACTTGGAATGTCCAAGTGCATGGATCGCTTTTCGGATTTTCAAAAATTCATTAAAAATATTCTTCAAGAGATATGCAAATATATTCAACGGATTCTTGTTCAGGGCATGCTTGACTATGACTGTGTACAATTTCAAGACATTCCAAGATACTTTTGGGGTCTTTTTTGACAAAAAAGTTAAGTCACTGCCTCAGTGCATGGATCGCTTTCCTGATTTTCAAAAATTCCTAAAAAATATTCCTTAAGCGATATGCAAATATTTTCAACGGATTCTTGTTCAGGGCGTCGTTGACTATGACTGAGTACAATTTCAAGACATTCCAACATACTTGGAATGTCCAAGTGCATGGATCGCTTTCCTGATTTTCAAAAGTTCATTAAAAATATTCTTCAAGAGATATGCAAATATATTCAACGGATTCTTGTTCAGGGCATTCTTGACTATGACTGTGTACAATTTCAAGACATTCCAAGATACTTTTGGGGTCTTTTTTGAATAAAAAGTTAAGTCACTGCCTAAGTGCACAGACTTTCCTCATTTTCAAAAATTCATTAAAAATATTCCTTAAGAGATATGCAAATATTTTCAATTGATTCTTGTTCAGGGCGTCGTTGACTATGACTGAGTACAATTTCAAGACATTCCAACATACTTGGAATGTCCAAGTGCATGGATCGCTTTTCGGATTTTCAAAAATTCATTAAAAATATTCTTCAAGAGATATGCAAATATATTCAACGGATTCTTGTTCAGGGCATTCTTGACTATGACTGTGTACAATTTCAAGACATTCCAAGATACTTTTGGGGTCTTTTTTGAAGAAAAAGTTAAGTCACTGCCTAAGTGCATGGATCGCTTTCCTGATTTTCAGAAATTCTTTAAAAATATTCCTTAAACGATATGCAAATATTTTCAACGGATTCTTGTTCAGGGCGTCGTTGGCTATGACTGAGTACAATTTCAAGACATTCCAACATACTTGGAATGTCCAAGTGCATGGATCGCTTTCCTGATTTTCAAAAGTTCATTAAAAATATTCTTCAAGAGATATGCAAATATATTCAACGGATTCTTGTTCAGGGCATGCTTGACTATGACTGTGTACAATTTCAAGACATTCCAAGATACCTTTGGGGTCTTTTTTGACGAAAAAGTTAAGTCACTGCCTAAGTGCATGGATCGCTTTCCTGATTTTCAGAAATTCTTTAAAAATATTCCTTAAACGAAATGCAAATATTTTCAACGGATTCTTGTTCAGGGCGTCGTTGACTATGACTGAGTACAATTTCAAGACATTCCAACATACTTGGAATGTCCAAGTGCATGGATCGCTTTCCTGATTTTCAAAAGTTCATTAAAAATATTCTTCAAGAGATATGCAAATATATTCAACGGATTCTTGTTCAGGGCATGCTTGACTATGACTGTGTACAATTTCAAGACATTCCAAGATACTTTTGGGGTCTTTTTTGAATAAAAAGTTAAGTCACTGCCTAAGTGCACAGACTTTCATCATTTTCAAAAATTCATTAAAAATATTCCTTAAGAGATATGCAAATATTTTCAATTGATTCTTGTTCAGGGCGTCGTTGACTATGACTGAGTACAATTTCAAGACATTCCAACATACTTGGAATGTCCAAGTGCATGGATCGCTTTTCGGATTTTCAAAAATTAATTAAAAATATTCTTCAAGAGATATGCAAATATATTCAACATATTCTTGTTCAGGGCATGCTTGACTATGACTGTGTACAATTTCAAGACATTCCAAGATACTTTTGGGGTCTTTTTTGACAAAAAAGTTTAGTCACTGCCTAAGTGCATGGATCGCTTTCCTGATTTTCAGAAATTCTTTAAAAATATTCCTTAAACGATATGCAAATATTTTCAACGGATTCTTGTTCAGGGCGTCGTTGACTATGACTGAGTACAATTTCAAGACATTCCAACATACTTGGAATGTCCAAGTGCATGGATCGCTTTCCTGATTTTCAAAAGTTCATTTAAAATATTCTTCAAGAGATATGCAAATATATTCAACGGATTCTTGTTCAGGGCATGCTTGACTATGACTGTGTACAATTTCAAGACATTCCAAGATACTTTTGGGGTCTTTTTTGACGAAAAAGTTAAGTCACTGCCTAAGTGCATGGATCGCTTTCCTGATTTTCAGAAATTCTTTAAAAATATTCCTTAAACGTTATGCAAATATTTTCAACGGATTCTTGTTCAGGGCGTCGTTGACTATGACTGAGTACAATTTCAAGACATTCCAACATACTTGGAATGTCCAAGTGCATGGATCGCTTTCCTGATTTTCAAAAGTTCATTAAAAATATTCTTCAAGAGATATGCAAATATATTCAACGGATTCTTGTTCAGGGCATGCTTGACTATGACTGTGTACAATTTCAAGACATTCCAAGATACCTTTGGGGTCTTTTTTGAATAAAAAGTTAAGTCACTGCCTAAGTGCACAGACTTTCATCATTTTCAAAAATTCATTAAAAATATTCCTTAAGAGATATGCAAATATTTTCAATGGATTCTTGTTCAGGGCGTCGTTGACTATGACCGAGTACAATTTCAAGATATTCCAACATACTTGGAATGTCCAAGGGCATGGATCGCTTTCCGGATTTTCAAAAATTCATTAAAAATATTCTTCAAGAGATATGCAAATATATTCAACGGATTCTTGTTCAGGGCATTCTTGACTATGACTGTGTACAATTTCAAGACATTCCAAGATACTTTTGGGGTCTTTTTTGACGAAAAAGTTAAGTCACTGCCTAAGTGCATGGATCGCTTTCCTGATTTTCAGAAATTCTTTAAAAATATTCCTTAAACGATATGCAAATATTTTCAACGGATTCTTGTTCAGGGCGTCGTTGACTATGACTGAGTACAATTTCAAGACATTCCAACATACTTGGAATGTCCAAGTGCATGGATCGCTTTCCTGATTTTCAAAAGTTCATTAAAAATATTCTTCAAGAGATATGCAAATATATTCAACGGATTCTTGTTCAGGGCATGCTTGACTATGACTGTGTACAATTTCAAGACATTCCAAGATACCTTTGGGGTCTTTTTTGAATAAAAAGTTAAGTCACTGCCTAAGTGCACAGACTTTCATCATTTTCAAAAATTCATTAAAAATATTCCTTAAGAGATATGCAAATATTTTCAATTGATTCTTGTTCAGGGCGTCGTTGACTATGACTGAGTACAATTTCAAGACATTCCAACATACTTGGAATGTCCAAGTGCATGGATCGCTTTTCGGATTTTCAAAAATTAATTAAAAATATTCTTCAAGAGATATGCAAATATATTCAACATATTCTTGTTCAGGGCATGCTTGACTATGACTGTGTACAATTTCAAGACATTCCAAGATACTTTTGGGGTCTTTTTTGACAAAAAAGTTTAGTCACTGCCTAAGTGCATGGATCGCTTTCCTGATTTTCAGAAATTCTTTAAAAATATTCCTTAAACGATATGCAAATATTTTCAACGGATTCTTGTTCAGGGCGTCGTTGACTATGACTGAGTACAATTTCAAGACATTCCAACATACTTGGAATGTCCAAGTGCATGGATCGCTTTCCTGATTTTCAAAAGTTCATTAAAAATATTCTTCAAGAGATATGCAAATATATTCAACGGATTCTTGTTCAGGGCATGCTTGACTATGACTGTGTACAATTTCAAGACATTCCAAGATACCTTTGGGGTCTTTTTTGAATAAAAAGTTAAGTCACTGCCTCAGTGCACAGACTTTCATCATTTTCAAAAATTCATTAAAAATATTCCTTAAGAGATATGCAAATATTTTCAATGGATTCTTGTTCAGGGCGTCGTTGACTATGACCGAGTACAATTTCAAGACATTCCAACATACTTGGAATGTCCAAGTGCATGGATCGCTTTCCGGATTTTCAAAAATTCATTAAAAATATTCTTCAAGAGATATGCAAATATATTCAACGGATTCTTGTTCAGGGCATTCTTGACTATGACTGTGTACAATTTCAAGACATTCCAAGATACTTTTGGGGTCTTTTTTGACGAAAAAGTTAAGTCACTGCCTCAGTGCATGGATCGCTTTCCTGATTTTCAGAAATTCTTTAAAAATATTCCTTAAACGATATGCAAATATTTGCAACGGATTCTTGTTCAGGGCGTCGTTGACTATGACTGAGTACAATTCCAAGACATTCCAACATACTTGGAATGTCCAAGTGCATGGATCGCTTTCCTGATTTTCAAAAGTTCATTAAAAATATTCTTCAAGAGATATGCAAATATATTCAACGGATTCTTGTTCAGGGCATGCTTGACTATGACTGTGTACAATTTCAAGACATTCCAAGATACTTTTGGGGTCTTTTTTGAATAAAAAGTTAAGTCACTGCCTAAGTGCACAGACTTTCCTCATTTTCAAAAATTCATTAAAAATATTCCTTAAGAGATATGCAAATATTTTCAATTGATTCTTGTTCAGGGCGTCGTTGACTATGACTGAGTACAATTTCAAGACATTCCAACATACTTGGAATGTCCAAGTGCATGGATCGCTTTTCGGATTTTCAAAAATTAATTAAAAATATTCTTCAAGAGATATGCAAATATATTCAACATATTCTTGTTCAGGGCATGCTTGACTATGACTGTGTACAATTTCAAGACATTCCAAGATACTTTTGGGGTCTTTTTTGAATAAAAAGTTAAGTCACTGCCTAAGTGCACAGACTTTCATCATTTTCAAAAATTCATTAAAAATATTCCTTAAGAGATATGCAAATATTTTCAATTGATTCTTGTTCAGAGCGTCGTTGACTATGACTGAGTACAATTTCAAGACATTCCAACATACTTGGAATGTCCAAGTGCATGGATCGCTTTTCGGATTTTCAAAAATTCATTAAAAATATTCTTCAAGAGATATGCAAATATATACAACGGATTCTTGTTCAGGGCATGCTTGACTATGACTGTGTACAATTTCAAGACATTCCAAGATACTTTTGGGGTCTTTTTTGACGAAAAAGTTAAGTCACTGCCTAAGTGCATGGATCGCTTTCCTGATTTTCAAAAATTCATTAAAAATATTCCTTAAGCGATATGCAAATATTTTCAACGGATTCTTGTTCAGGGTGTCGTTGACTATGACTGAGTACAATTTCAAGACATTCCAACATACTTGGAATGTCCAAGTGCATGGATCACTTTCCTGATTTTCAAAAGTTCATTAAAAATATTCTTCAAGAGATATGCAAATATATTCAACGGATTCTTGTTCAGGGCATGCTTGACTATGACTGTGTACAATTTCAAGACATTCCAAGATACTTTTGGGGTCTTTTTTGACGAAAAAGTTAAGTCACTGCCTAAGTGCATGGATCGCTTTCCTGATTTTCAAAAATTCATTAAAAATATTCCTTAAGCGATATGCAAATATTTTCAACGGATTCTTGTTCAGGGCGTCGTTGACTATGACCGAGTACAATTTCAAGACATTCCAACATACTTGGAATGTCCAAGTGCATGGATCGCTTTCCGGATTTTCAAAAATTCATTAAAAATATTCTTCAAGAGATATGCAAATATATTCAACGGATTCTTGTTCAGGGCATTCTTGACTATGACTGTGTACAATTTCAAGACATTCCAAGATACTTTTGGGGTCTTTTTTGATGAAAAAGTTAAGTCACTGCCTAAGTGCATGGATCGCTTTCCTGATTTTCAGAAATTCTTTAAAAATATTCCTTAAACGATATGCAAATATTTTCAACGGATTCTTGTTCAGGGCGTCGTTGACTATGACTGAGTACAATTTCAAGACATTCCAACATACTTGGAATGTCCAAGTGCATGGATCGCTTTCCTGATTTTCAAAAGTTCGTTAAAAATATTCTTCAAGAGATATGCAAATATATTCAATGGATTCTTGTTCAGGGCATGCTTGACTATGACTGTGTACAATTTCAAGACATTCCAAGATACTTTTGGGGTCTTTTTTGAATAAAAAGTTAAGTCACTGCCTAAGTGCACAGACTTTCCTCATTTTCAAAAATTCATTAAAATTTTCCTTAAGAGATATGCAAATATTTTCAATTGATTCTTGTTCAGGGCGTCGTTGACTATGACTGAGTACAATTTCAAGACATTCCAACATACTTGGAATGTCCAAGTGCATGGATCGCTTTTCGGATTTTCAAAAATTCATTAAAAATATTCTTCAAGAGATTTGCAAATATATTCAACGGATTCTTGTTCAGGGCATGCTTGACTATGACTGTGTACAATTTCAAGACATTCCAAGATACTTTTGGGGTCTTTTTTGACGAAAAAGTTAAGTCACTGCCTAAGTGCATGGATCGCTTTCCTGATTTTCAAAAATTCATTAAAAATATTCCTTAAGCGATATGCAAATATTTTCAACGGATTCTTGTTCAGGGCGTCGTTGACTATGACTGAGTACAATTTCAAGACATTCCAACATACTTGGAATGTCCAAGTGCATGGATCACTTTCCTGATTTTCAAAAGTTCATTAAAAATATTCTTCAAGAGATATGCAAATATATTCAACGGATTCTTGTTCAGGGCATGCTTGACTATGACTGTGTACAATTTCAAGACATTCCAAGATACTTTTGGGGTCTTTTTTGACGAAAAAGTTAAGTCACTGCCTAAGTGCATGGATCGCTTTCCTGATTTTCAAAAATTCATTAAAAATATTCCTTAAGCGATATGCAAATATTTTCAACGGATTCTTGTTCAGGGCGTCGTTGACTATGACCGAGTACAATTTCAAGACATTCCAACATACTTGGAATGTCCAAGTGCATGGATCGCTTTCCGGATTTTCAAAAATTCATTAAAAATATTCTTCAAGAGATATGCAAATATATTCAACGGATTCTTGTTCAGGGCATTCTTGACTATGACTGTGTACAATTTCAAGACATTCCAAGATACTTTGGGGTCTTTTTTGATGAAAAAGTTAAGTCACTGCCTAAGTGCATGGATCGCTTTCCTGATTTTCAGAAATTCTTTAAAAATATTCCTTAAACGATATGCAAATATTTTCAACGGATTCTTGTTCAGGGCGTCGTTGACTATGACTGAGTACAATTTCAAGACATTCCAACATACTTGGAATGTCCAAGTGCATGGATCGCTTTCCTGATTTTCAAAAGTTCATTAAAAATATTCTTCAAGAGATATGCAAATATATTCAACGGATTCTTGTTCAGGGCATGCTTGACTATGACTGTGTACAATTTCAAGACATTCCAAGATACTTTTGGGGTCTTTTTTGAATAAAAAGTTAAGTCACTGCCTAAGTGCACAGACTTTCCTCATTTTCAAAAATTCATTAAAATTTTCCTTAAGAGATATGCAAATATTTTCAATTGATTCTTGTTCAGGGCGTCGTTGACTATGACTGAGTACAATTTCAAGACATTCCAACATACTTGGAATGTCCAAGTGCATGGATCGCTTTTCGGATTTTCAAAAATTCATTAAAAATATTCTTCAAGAGATATGCAAATATATTCAACGGATTCTTGTTCAGGGCATGCTTGACTATGACTGTGTACAATTTCAAGACATTCCAAGATACTTTTGGGGTCTTTTTTGACGAAAAAGTTAAGTCACTGCCTAAGTGCATGGATCGCTTTCCTGATTTTCAGAAATTCTTTAAAAATATTCCTTAAACGATATGCAAATATTTTCAACGGATTCTTGTTCAGGGCGTCGTTGACTATGACTGAGTACAATTTCAAGACATTCCAACATACTTGGAATGTCCAAGTGCATGGATCGCTTTCCTGATTTTCAAAAGTTCATTAAAAATATTCTTCAAGAGATATGCAAATATATTCAACGGATTCTTGTTCAGGGCATGCTTGACTATGACTGTGTACAATTTCAAGACATTCCAAGATACTTTTCGGGTCTTTTTTGAATAAAAAGTTAAGTCACTGCCTAAGTGCACAGACTTTCCTCATTTTCAAAAATTCATTAAAAATATTCCTTAAGAGATATGCAAATATTTTCAATTGATTCTTGTTCAGGGCGTCGTTGACTATGACTGAGTACAATTTCAAGACATTCCAACATACTTGGAATGTCCAAGTGCATGGATCGCTTTTCGGATTTTCAAAAATTCATTAAAAATATTCTTCAAGAGATTTGCAAATATATTCAACGGATTCTTGTTCAGGGCATGCTTGACTATGACTGTGTACAATTTCAAGACATTCCAAGATACTTTTGGGGTCTTTTTTGACAAAAAAGTTAAGTCACTGCCTAAGTGCATGGATCGCTTTCCTGATTTTCAAAAATTCATTAGAAATATTCCTTAAGCGATATGCAAATACTTTCAACGGATTCTTGTTCAGGGCGTCGTTGACTATGACTGAGTACAATTTAAAGACATTCCAACATACTTGGAATGTCCAAGTGCATGGATCGCTTTTCGGATTTTCAAAAATTCATTAAAAATATTCTTCAAGAGATATGCAAATATATTCAACGGATTCTTGTTCAGGGCATGCTTGACTATGACTGTGTACAATTTCAAGACATTCCAAGATACTTTTGGGGTCTTTTTTGACAAAAAAGTTAAGTCACTGCCTAAGTGCATGGATCGCTTTCCTGATTTTCAAAAATTCATTAAAAATATTCCTTAAGCGATATGCAAATATTTTCAACGGATTCTTGTTCAGGGCGTCGTTGACTATGACTGAGTACAATTTCAAGACATTCCAACATACTTGGAATGTCCAAGTGCATGGATCGCTTTCCTGATTTTCAAAAGTTCATTAAAAATATTCTTCAAGAGATATGCAAATATATTCAACGGATTCTTGTTCAGGGCATGCTTGACTATGACTGTGTACAATTTCAAGACATTCCAAGATACCTTTGGGGTCTTTTTTGGATAAAAAGTTAAGTCACTGCCTAAGTGCACAGACTTTCATCATTTTCAAAAATTCATTAAAAATATTCCTTAAGAGATATGCAAATATTTTCAATGGATTCTTGTTCAGGGCGTCGTTGACTATGACCGAGTACAATTTCAAGACATTCCAACATACTTGGAATGTCCAAGTGCATGGATCGCTTTCCGGATTTTCAAAAATTCATTAAAAATATTCTTCAAGAGATATGCAAATATATTCAACGGATTCTTGTTCAGGGCATGCTTGACTATGACTGTGTACAATTTCAAGACATTCCAAGATACTTTTGGGGTCTTTTTTGACGAAAAAGTTAAGTCACTGCCTAAGTGCATGGATCGCTTTCCTGATTTTCAGAAATTCTTTAAAAATATTCCTTAAACGATATGCAAATATTTTCAACGGATTCTTGTTCAGGGCGTCGTTGACTATGACTGAGTACAATTTCAAGACATTCCAACATACTTGGAATGTCCAAGTGCATGGATCGCTTTCCTGATTTTCAAAAGTTCATTAAAAATATTCTTCAAGAGATATGCAAATATATTCAACGGATTCTTGTTCAGGGCATGCTTGACTATGACTGTGTACAATTTCAAGACATTCCAAGATACTTTTGGGGTCTTTTTTGAATAAAAAGTTAAGTCACTGCCTAAGTGCACAGACTTTCCTCATTTTCAAAAATTCATTAAAATTTTCCTTAAGAGATATGCAAATATTTTCAATTGATTCTTGTTCAGGGCGTCGTTGACTATGACTGAGTACAATTTCAAGACATTCCAACATACTTGGAATGTCCAAGTGCATGGATCGCTTTTCGGATTTTCAAAAATTCATTAAAAATATTCTTCAAGAGATATGCAAATATATTCAACGGATTCTTGTTCAGGGCATGCTTGACTATGACTGTGTACAATTTCAAGACATTCCAAGATACTTTTGGGGTCTTTTTTGACGAAAAAGTTAAGTCACTGCCTAAGTGCATGGATCGCTTTCCTGATTTTCAGAAATTCTTTAAAAATATTCCTTAAACGATATGCAAATATTTTCAACGGATTCTTGTTCAGGGCGTCGTTGACTATGACTGAGTACAATTTCAAGACATTCCAACATACTTGGAATGTCCAAGTGCATGGATCGCTTTCCTGATTTTCAAAAGTTCATTAAAAATATTCTTCAAGAGATATGCAAATATATTCAACGGATTCTTGTTCAGGGCATGCTTGACTATGACTGTGTACAATTTCAAGACATTCCAAGATACTTTTGGGGTCTTTTTTGAATAAAAAGTTAAGTCACTGCCTAAGTGCACAGACTTTCATCATTTTCAAAAATTCATTAAAAATATTCCTTAAGAGATATGCAAATATTTTCAATGGATTCTTGTTCAGGGCGTCGTTGACTATGACCGAGTACAATTTCAAGACATTCCAACATACTTGGAATGTCCAAGTGCATGGATCGCTTTCCGGATTTTCAAAAATTCATTAAAAATATTCTTCAAGAGATATGCAAATATATTCAACGGATTCTTGTTCAGGGCATTCTTGACTATGACTGTGTACAATTTCAAGACATTCCAAGATACTTTTGGGGTCTTTTTTGAAGAAAAAGTTAAGTCACTGCCTAAGTGCATGGATCGCTTTCCTGATTTTCAAAAATTCTTTAAAAATATTCCTTAAACGATATGCAAATATTTTCAACGGATTCTTGTTCAGGGCGTCGTTGGCTATGACTGAGTACAATTTCAAGACATTCCAACATACTTGGAATGTCCAAGTGCATGGATCGCTTTCCTGATTTTCAAAAGTTCATTAAAAATATTCTTCAAGAGATATGCAAATATATTCAACGGATTCTTGTTCAGGGCATGCTTGACTATGACTGTGTACAATTTCAAGACATTCCAAGATACCTTTGGGGTCTTTTTTGACGAAAAAGTTAAGTCACTGCCTAAGTGCATGGATCGCTTTCCTGATTTTCAGAAATTCTTTAAAAATATTCCTTAAACGAAATGCAAATATTTTCAACGGATTCTTGTTCAGGGCGTCGTTGACTATGACTGAGTACAATTTCAAGACATTCCAACATACTTGGAATGTCCAAGTGCATGAATCGCTTTCCTGATTTTCAAAAGTTCATTAAAAATATTCTTCAAGAGATATGCAAATATATTCAACGGATTCTTGTTCAGGGCATGCTTGACTATGACTGTGTACAATTTCAAGACATTCCAAGATACTTTTGGGGTCTTTTTTGAATAAAAAGTTAAGTCACTGCCTAAGTGCACAGACTTTCCTCATTTTCAAAAATTCATTAAAAATATTCCTTAAGAGATATGCAAATATTTTCAATTGATTCTTGTTCAGGGCGTCGTTGACTATGACTGAGTACAATTTCAAGACATTCCAACATACTTGGAATGTCCAAGTGCATGGATCGCTTTTCGGATTTTCAAAAATTCATTAAAAATATTCTTCAAGAGATATGCAAATATATTCAACGGATTCTTGTTCAGGGCATGCTTGACTATGACTGTGTACAATTTCAAGACATTCCAAGATACTTTTGGGGTCTTTTTTGACGAAAAAGTTAAGTCACTGCCTAAGTGCATGGATCGCTTTCCTGATTTTCAGAAATTCTTTAAAAATATTCCTTAAACGATATGCAAATATTTTCAACGGATTCTTGTTCAGGGCGTCGTTGACTATGACTGAGTACAATTTCAAGACATTCCAACATACTTGGAATGTCCAAGTGCATGGATCGCTTTCCTGATTTTCAAAAGTTCATTAAAAATATTCTTCAAGAGATATGCAAATATATTCAACGGATTCTTGTTCAGGGCATGCTTGACTATGACTGTGTACAATTTCAAGACATTCCAAGATACTTTTGGGGTCTTTTTTGAATAAAAAGTTAAGTCACTGCCTAAGTGCACAGACTTTCATCATTTTCAAAAATTCATTAAAAATATTCCTTAAGAGATATGCAAATATTTTCAATGGATTCTTGTTCAGGGCGTCGTTGACTATGACCGAGTACAATTTCAAGACATTCCAACATACTTGGAATGTCCAAGTGCATGGATCGCTTTCCGGATTTTCAAAAATTCATTAAAAATATTCTTCAAGAGATATGCAAATATATTCAACGGATTCTTGTTCAGGGCATTCTTGACTATGACTGTGTACAATTTCAAGACATTCCAAGATACTTTTGGGGTCTTTTTTGAAGAAAAAGTTAAGTCACTGCCTAAGTGCATGGATCGCTTTCCTGATTTTCAAAAATTCTTTAAAAATATTCCTTAAACGATATGCAAATATTTTCAACGGATTCTTGTTCAGGGCGTCGTTGGCTATGACTGAGTACAATTTCAAGACATTCCAACATACTTGGAATGTCCAAGTGCATGAATCGCTTTCCTGATTTTCAAAAGTTCATTAAAAATATTCTTCAAGAGATATGCAAATATATTCAACGGATTCTTGTTCAGGGCATGCTTGACTATGACTGTGTACAATTTCAAGACATTCCAAGATACTTTTGGGGTCTTTTTTGAATAAAAAGTTAAGTCACTGCCTAAATGCACAGACTTTCCTCATTTTCAAAAATTCATTAAAAATATTCCTTAAGAGATATGCAAATATTTTCAATTGATTCTTGTTCAGGGCGTCGTTGACTATGACTGAGTACAATTTCAAGACATTCCAACATACTTGGAATGTCCAAGTGCATGGATCGCTTTCCTGATTTTCAAAAGTTCATTTAAAATATTCTTCAAGAGATATGCAAATATATTCAACGGATTCTTGTTCAGGGCATGCTTGACTATGACTGTGTACAATTTCAAGACATTCCAAGATACTTTTGGGGTCTTTTTTGACAAAAAAGTTTAGTCACTGCCTAAGTGCATGGATCGCTTTCCTGATTTTCAAAAATTCATTAGAAATATTCCTTAAGCGATATGCAAATATTTTCAACGGATTCTTGTTCAGGGCGTCGTTGACTATGACTGAGTACAATTTCAAGACATTCCAACATACTTGGAATGTCCAAGTGCATGGATCGCTTTCCTGATTTTCAAAAGTTCATTAAAAATATTCTTCAAGAGATATGCAAATATATTCAACGGATTCTTGTTCAGGGCATGCTTGACTATGACTGTGTACAATTTCAAGACATTCCAAGATACCTTTGGGGTCTTTTTTGAATAAAAAGTTAAGTCACTGCCTCAGTGCACAGACTTTCATCATTTTCAAAAATTCATTAAAAATATTCCTTAAGAGATATGCAAATATTTTCAATGGATTCTTGTTCAGGGCGTCGTTGACTATGACCGAGTACAATTTCAAGACATTCCAACATACTTGGAATGTCCAAGTGCATGGATCGCTTTCCGGATTTTCAAAAATTCATTAAAAATATTCTTCAAGAGATATGCAAATATATTCAACGGATTCTTGTTCAGGGCATTCTTGACTATGACTGTGTACAATTTCAAGACATTCCAAGATACTTTTGGGGTCTTTTTTGACGAAAAAGTTAAGTCACTGCCTAAGTGCATGGATCGCTTTCCTGATTTTCAGAAATTCTTTAAAAATATTCCTTAAACGATATGCAAATATTTTCAACGGATTCTTGTTCAGGGCGTCGTTGACTATGACTGAGTACAATTTCAAGACATTCCAACATACTTGGAATGTCCAAGTGCATGGATCGCTTTTCGGATTTTCAAAAATTAATTAAAAATATTCTTCAAGAGATATGCAAATATATTCAACATATTCTTGTTCAGGGCATGCTTGACTATGACTGTGTACAATTTCAAGACATTCCAAGATACTTTTGGGGTCTTTTTTGACAAAAAAGTTTAGTCACTGCCTAAGTGCATGGATCGCTTTCCTGATTTTCAGAAATTCTTTAAAAATATTCCTTAAACGATATGCAAATATTTTCAACGGATTCTTGTTCAGGGCGTCGTTGACTATGACTGAGTACAATTTCAAGACATTCCAACATACTTGGAATGTCCAAGTGCATGGATCGCTTTCCTGATTTTCAAAAGTTCATTAAAAATATTCTTCAAGAGATATGCAAATATATTCAACGGATTCTTGTTCAGGGCATGCTTGACTATGACTGTGTACAATTTCAAGACATTCCAAGATACCTTTGGGGTCTTTTTTGAATAAAAAGTTAAGTCACTGCCTCAGTGCACAGACTTTCATCATTTTCAAAAATTCATTAAAAATATTCCTTAAGAGATATGCAAATATTTTCAATGGATTCTTGTTCAGGGCGTCGTTGACTATGACCGAGTACAATTTCAAGACATTCCAACATACTTGGAATGTCCAAGTGCATGGATCGTTTTCCGGATTTTCAAAAATTCATTAAAAATATTCTTCAAGAGATATGCAAATATATTCAACGGATTCTTGTTCAGGGCATTCTTGACTATGACTGTGTACAATTTCAAGACATTCCAAGATACTTTTGGGGTCTTTTTTGACGAAAAAGTTAAGTCACTGCCTAAGTGCATGGATCGCTTTCCTGATTTTCAGAAATTCTTTAAAAATATTCCTTAAACGATATGCAAATATTTGCAACGGATTCTTGTTCAGGGCGTCGTTGACTATGACTGAGTACAATTCCAAGACATTCCAACATACTTGGAATGTCCAAGTGCATGGATCGCTTTCCTGATTTTCAAAAGTTCATTAAAAATATTCTTCAAGAGATATGCAAATATATTCAACGGATTCTTGTTCAGGGCATGCTTGACTATGACTGTGTACAATTTCAAGACATTCCAAGATACTTTTGGGGTCTTTTTTGAATAAAAAGTTAAGTCACTGCCTAAGTGCACAGACTTTCCTCATTTTCAAAAATTCATTAAAAATATTCCTTAAGAGATATGCAAATATTTTCAATTGATTCTTGTTCAGGGCGTCGTTGACTATGACTGAGTACAATTTCAAGACATTCCAACATACTTGGAATGTCCAAGTGCATGGATCGCTTTTCGGATTTTCAAAAATTAATTAAAAACATTCTTCAAGAGATATGCAAATATATTCAACATATTCTTGTTCAGGGCATGCTTGACTATGACTGTGTACAATTTCAAGACATTCCAAGATACTTTTGGGGTCTTTTTTGACAAAAAAGTTTAGTCACTGCCTAAGTGCATGGATCGCTTTCCTGATTTTCAGAAATTCTTTAAAAATATTCCTTAAACGATATGCAAATATTTTCAACGGATTCTTGTTCAGGGCGTCGTTGACTATGACTGAGTACAATTTCAAGACATTCCAACATACTTGGAATGTCCAAGTGCATGGATCGCTTTCCTGATTTTCAAAAGTTCATTTAAAATATTCTTCAAGAGATATGCAAATATATTCAACGGATTCTTGTTCAGGGCATGCTTGACTATGACTGTGTACAATTTCAAGACATTCCAAGATACCTTTGGGGTCTTTTTTGAATAAAAAGTTAAGTCACTGCCTCAGTGCACAGACTTTCATCATTTTCAAAAATTCATTAAAAATATTCCTTAAGAGATATGCAAATATTTTCAATGGATTCTTGTTCAGGGCGTCGTTGACTATGACCGAGTACAATTTCAAGACATTCCAACATACTTGGAATGTCCAAGTGCATGGATCGTTTTCCGGATTTTCAAAAATTCATTAAAAATATTCTTCAAGAGATATGCAAATATATTCAACGGATTCTTGTTCAGGGCATTCTTGACTATGACTGTGTACAATTTCAAGACATTCCAAGATACTTTTGGGGTCTTTTTTGACGAAAAAGTTAAGTCACTGCCTAAGTGCATGGATCGCTTTCCTGATTTTCAGAAATTCTTTAAAAATATTCCTTAAACGATATGCAAATATTTGCAACGGATTCTTGTTCAGGGCGTCGTTGACTATGACTGAGTACAATTCCAAGACATTCCAACATACTTGGAATGTCCAAGTGCATGGATCGCTTTCCTGATTTTCAAAAGTTCATTAAAAATATTCTTCAAGAGATATGCAAATATATTCAACGGATTCTTGTTCAGGGCATGCTTGACTATGACTGTGTACAATTTCAAGACATTCCAAGATACTTTTGGGGTCTTTTTTGAATAAAAAGTTAAGTCACTGCCTAAGTGCACAGACTTTCCTCATTTTCAAAAATTCATTAAAAATATTCCTTAAGAGATATGCAAATATTTTCAATTGATTCTTGTTCAGGGCGTCGTTGACTATGACTGAGTACAATTTCAAGACATTCCAACATACTTGGAATGTCCAAGTGCATGGATCGCTTTTCGGATTTTCAAAAATTAATTAAAAATATTCTTCAAGAGATATGCAAATATATTCAACATATTCTTGTTCAGGGCATGCTTGACTATGACTGTGTACAATTTCAAGACATTCCAAGATACTTTTGGGGTCTTTTTTGACAAAAAAGTTTAGTCACTGCCTAAGTGCATGGATCGCTTTCCTGATTTTCAGAAATTCTTTAAAAATATTCCTTAAACGATATGCAAATATTTTCAACGGATTCTTGTTCAGGGCGTCGTTGACTATGACTGAGTACAATTTCAAGACATTCCAACATACTTGGAATGTCCAAGTGCATGGATCGCTTTCCTGATTTTCAAAAGTTCATTAAAAATATTCTTCAGGAGATATGCAAATATATTCAACGGATTCTTGTTCAGGGCATGCTTGACTATGACTGTGTACAATTTCAAGACATTCCAAGATACCTTTGGGGTCTTTTTTGAATAAAAAGTTAAGTCACTGCCTAAGTGCACAGACTTTCATCATTTTCAAAAATTCATTAAAAATATTCCTTAAGAGATATGCAAATATTTTCAATTGATTCTTGTTCAGAGCGTCGTTGACTATGACTGAGTACAATTTCAAGACATTCCAACATACTTGGAATGTCCAAGTGCATGGATCGCTTTTCGGATTTTCAAAAATTCATTAAAAATATTCCTTAAGCGATATGCAAATATTTTCAACGGATTCTTGTTCAGGGCGTCGTTGACTATGACTGAGTACAATTTCAAGACATTCCAACATACTTGGAATGTCCAAGTGCATGGATCACTTTCCTGATTTTCAAAAGTTCATTAAAAATATTCTTCAAGAGATATGCAAATATATTCAACGGATTCTTGTTCAGGGCATGCTTGACTATGACTGTGTACAATTTCAAGACATTCCAAGATACTTTTGGGGTCTTTTTTGACGAAAAAGTTAAGTCACTGCCTAAGTGCATGGATCGCTTTCCTGATTTTCAAAAATTCATTAAAAATATTCCTTAAGCGATATGCAAATATTTTCAACGGATTCTTGTTCAGGGCGTCGTTGACTATGACCGAGTACAATTTCAAGACATTCCAACATACTTGGAATGTCCAAGTGCATGGATCGCTTTCCGGATTTTCAAAAATTCATTAAAAATATTCTTCAAGAGATATGCAAATATATTCAACGGATTCTTGTTCAGGGCATTCTTGACTATGACTGTGTACAATTTCAAGACATTCCAAGATACTTTTGGGGTCTTTTTTGACGAAAAAGTTAAGTCACTGCCTAAGTGCATGGATCGCTTTCCTGATTTTCAAAAATTCATTAAAAATATTCCTTAAGCGATATGCAAATATTTTCAACGGATTCTTGTTCAGGGCGTCGTTGACTATGACCGAGTACAATTTCAAGACATTCCAACATACTTTGAATGTCCAAGTACATGGATCGCTTTCCGGATTTTCAAAAGTTCATTAAAAATATTCTTCAAGAGATATGCAAATATATTCAACGGATTCTTGTTCAGGGCATGCTTGACTATGACTGTGTACAATTTCAAGACATTCCAAGATACTTTTGGGGTCTTTTTTGAATAAAAAGTTAAGTCACTGCCTAAGTGCACAGACTTTCCTCATTTTCAAAAAATCATTAAAAATATTCCTTAAGAGATATGCAAATATTTTCAATTGATTCTTGTTCAGAGCGTCGTTGACTATGACTGAGTACAATTTCAAGACATTCCAACATACTTTGAATGTCCAAGTACATGGATCGCTTTCCTGATTTTCAAAAGTTCATTAAAAATATTCTTCAAGAGATATGCAAATATATTCAACGGATTCTTGTTCAGGGCATGCTTGACTATGACTGTGTACAATTTCAAGACATTCC
This sequence comes from Microchirus variegatus, assembly GCF_963457635.1. Classification (NCBI taxonomy): domain Eukaryota; kingdom Metazoa; phylum Chordata; class Actinopteri; order Pleuronectiformes; family Soleidae; genus Microchirus; species Microchirus variegatus. Next base: position 753,544 of record NW_028154678.1, on the reverse strand, counting down.
AAGATACTTTTGGGGTCTTTTTTGAATAAAAAGTTAAGTCACTGCCTAAGTGCACAGACTTTCCTCATTTTCAAAAATTCATTTAAAATATTCCTTAAGAGATATGCAAATATTTTCAATTGATTCTTGTTCAGGGCGTCGTTGACTATGACTGAGTACAATTTCAAGACATTCCAACATACTTGGAATGTCCAAGTGCATGGATCGCTTTTCGGATTTTCAAAAATTCATTAAAAATATTCTTCAAGAGATATGCAAATATATTTAACGGTTTCTTGTTCAGGGCATGCTTGACTATGACTGTGTACAATTTCAAGACATTCCAAGATACTTTTGGGGTCTTTTTTGACAAAAAAGTTAAGTCACTGCCTAAGTGCATGGATTGCTTTCCTGATTTTCAAAAATTCATTAAAAATATTCCTTAAGCGATATGCAAATATTTTCAACGGATTCTTGTTCAGGGCGTCGTTGACTATGACTGAGTACAATTTCAAGACATTCCAACATACTTGGAATATCCAAGTGCATGGATCGCTTTCCGGATTTTCAAAAATTCATTAAAAATATTCTTCAAGAGATATGCAAATATATTCAACGGATTCTTGTTCAGGGCATTCTTGACTATGACTGTGTACAATTTCAAGACATTCCAAGATACTTTTGGGGTCTTTTTTGACGAAAAAGTTAAGTCACTGCCTAAGTGCATGGATCGCTTTCCTGATTTTCAGAAATTCTTTAAAAATATTCCTTAAACGATATGCAAATATTTTCAACGGATTCTTGTTCAGGGCGTCGTTGACTATGACTGAGTACAATTTCAAGACATTCCAACATACTTGGAATGTCCAAGTGCATGGATCGCTTTCCTGATTTTCAAAAGTTCATTAAAAATATTCTTCAAGAGATATGCAAATATATTCAACGGATTCTTGTTCAGGGCATGCTCGACTATGACTGTGTACAATTTCAAGACATTCCAAGATACCTTTGGGGTCTTTTTTGAATAAAAAGTTAAGTCACTGCCTAAGTGCACAGACTTTCATCATTTTCAAAAATTCATTAAAAATATTCCTTAAGAGATATGCAAATATTTTCAATGGATTCTTGTTCAGGGCGTCGTTGACTATGACTGAGTACAATTTCAAGACATTCCAACATACTTGGAATGTCCAAGTGCATGGATCGCTTTCCGGATTTTCAAAAATTAATTAAAAATATTCTTCAAGAGATATGCAAATATATTCAACGGATTCTTGTTCAGGGCATGCTTGACTATGACTGTGTACAATTTCAAGACATTCCAAGATACTTTTGGGGTCTTTTTTGACGAAAAAGTTAAGTCACTGCCTAAGTGCATGGATCGCTTTCCTGATTTTCAAAAATTCATTAAAAATATTCCTTAAGCGATATGCAAATATTTTCAACGGATTCTTGTTCAGGGCGTCGTTGACTATGACTGAGTACAATTTCAAGACATTCCAACATACTTGGAATATCCAAGTGCATGGATCGCTTTCCGGATTTTCAAAAATTCATTAAAAATATTCTTCAAGAGATATGCAAATATATTCAACGGATTCTTGTTCAGGGCATTCTTGACTATGACTGTGTACAATTTCAAGACATTCCAAGATACTTTTGGGGTCTTTTTTGACGAAAAAGTTAAGTCACTGCCTAAGTGCATGGATCGCTTTCCTGATTTTCAGAAATTCTTTAAAAATATTCCTTAAACGATATGCAAATATTTTCAACGGATTCTTGTTCAGGGCGTCGTTGACTATGACTGAGTACAATTTCAAGACATTCCAACATACTTGGAATGTCCAAGTGCATGGATCGCTTTCCTGATTTTCAAAAGTTCATTAAAAATATTCTTCAAGAGATATGCAAATATATTCAACGGATTCTTGTTCAGGGCATGCTCGACTATGACTGTGTACAATTTCAAGACATTCCAAGATACCTTTGGGGTCTTTTTTGAATAAAAAGTTAAGTCACTGCCTAAGTGCACAGACTTTCATCATTTTCAAAAATTCATTAAAAATATTCCTTAAGAGATATGCAAATATTTTCAATGGATTCTTGTTCAGGGCGTCGTTGACTATGACCGAGTACAATTTCAAGACATTCCAACATACTTGGAATGTCCAAGTGCATGGATCGCTTTCCGGATTTTCAAAAATTAATTAAAAATATTCTTCAAGAGATATGCAAATATATTCAACGGATTCTTGTTCAGGGCATGCTTGACTATGACTGTGTACAATTTCAAGACATTCCAAGATACTTTTGGGGTCTTTTTTGACGAAAAAGTTAAGTCACTGCCTAAGTGCATGGATCGCTTTCCTGATTTTCAAAAATTCATTAAAAATATTCCTTAAGCGATATGCAAATATTTTCAACGGATTCTTGTTCAGGGCGTCGTTGACTATGACCGAGTACAATTTCAAGACATTCCAACATACTTTGAATGTCCAAGTACATGGATCGCTTTCCGGATTTTCAAAAGTTCATTAAAAATATTCTTCAAGAGATATGCAAATATATTCAACGGATTCTTGTTCAGGGCATGCTTGACTATGACTGTGTACAATTTCAAGACATTCCAAGATACTTTTGGGGTCTTTTTTGAATAAAAAGTTAAGTCACTGCCTAAGTGCACAGACTTTCCTCATTTTCAAAAATTCATTAAAAATATTCCTTAAGAGATATGCAAATATTTTCAATTGATTCTTGTTCAGAGCGTCGTTGACTATGACTGAGTACAATTTCAAGACATTCCAACATACTTGGAATGTCCAAGTGCATGGTGCTTTTCGGATTTTCAAAAATTCATTAAAAATATTCTTCAAGAGATATGCAAATATATTCAACGGATTCTTGTTCAGGGCATGCTTGACTATGACTGTGTACAATTTCAAGACATTCCAAGATACTTTTGGGGTCTTTTTTGACGAAAAAGTTAAGTCACTGCCTAAGTGCATGGATCGCTTTCCTGATTTTCAAAAATTCATTAAAAATATTCCTTAAGCGATATGCAAATATTTTCAACGGATTCTTGTTCAGGGCGTCGTTGACTATGACCGAGTACAATTTCAAGACATTCCAACATACTTTGAATGTCCAAGTACATGGATCGCTTTCCTGATTTTCAAAAGTTCATTAAAAATATTCTTCAAGAGATATGCAAATATATTCAACGGATTCTTGTTCAGGGCATGCTTGACTATGACTGTGTACAATTTCAAGACATTCCAAGATACTTTTGGGGTCTTTTTTGACGAAAAAGTTAAGTCACTGCCTAAGTGCATGGATCGCTTTCCTGATTTTCAAAAATTCATTAAAAATATTCCTTAAGCGATATGCAAATATTTTCAACGGATTCTTGTTCAGGGCGTCGTTGACTATGACTGAGTACAATTTCAAGACATTCCAACATACTTGGAATGTCCAAGTGCATGGATCGCTTTCCTGATTTTCAAAAGTTCATTAAAAATATTCTTCAAGAGATATGCAAATATATTCAACGGATTCTTGTTCAGGGCATGCTTGACTATGACTGTGTACAATTTCAAGACATTCCAAGATACTTTTGGGGTCTTTTTTGAATAAAAAGTTAAGTCACTGCCGAAGTGCACAGACTTTCCTCATTTTCAAAAATTCATTAAAAATATTCCTTAAGAGATATGCAAATATTTTCAATTGATTCTTGTTCAGGGCGTCGTTGACTATGACTGAGTACAATTTCAAGACATTCCAACATACTTGGAATGTCCAAGTGCATGGATCGCTTTTCGGATTTTCAAAAATTCATTAAAAATATTCTTCAAGAGATATGCAAATATATTCAACGGATTCTTGTTCAGGGCATGCTTGACTATGACTGTGTACAATTTCAAGACATTCCAAGATACTTTTGGGGTCTTTTTTTAATAAAAAGTTAAGTAACTGCCTAAGTGCATGGATCGCTTTCCTGATTTTCAAAAATTCATTAAAAATATTCCTTAAGCGATATGCAAATATTTTCAACGGATTCTTGTTCAGGGCGTCGTTGACTATGACTGAGTACAATTTCAAGACATTCCAACATACTTGGAATGTCCAAGTGCATGGATCGCTTTCCTGATTTTCAAAAGTTCATTAAAAATATTCTTCAAGAGATATGCAAATATATTCAACGGATTCTTGTTCAGGGCATGCTTGACTATGACTGTGTACAATTTCAAGACATTCCAAGATATTTTTGGGGTCTTTTTTGAATAAAAAGTTAAGTCACTGCCTAAGTGCATGGATCGCTTTCATGATTTTCAAAAATTCATTAAAAATATTCCTTAAGCGATATGCAAATATTTTCAACGGATTCTTGTTCAGGGCGTCGTTGACTATGACTGAGTACAATTTCAAAACATTCCAACATACTTGGAATGTCCAAGTGCATGGATCGCTTTCCTGATTTTCAAAAGTTCATTAAAAATATTCTTCAAGAGATATGCAAATATATTCAACGGATTCTTGTTCAGGGCATGCTTGACTATGACTGTGTACAATTTCAAGACATTCCAAGATACTTTTGGGGTCTTTTTTGAATAAAAAGTTAAGTCACTGCCTAAGTGCACAGACTTTCCTCATTTTCAAAAATTCATTAAAAATATTCCTTATGAGATATGCAAATATTTTCAATGGATTCTTGTTCAGGGCGTTGTTGACTATGACTGAGTACAATTTCAAGACATTCCAACATACTTGGAATGTCCAAGTGCATGGATCGCTTTCCGGATTTTCAAAAATTCATTAAAAATATTCTTCAAGAGATATGCAAATATATTCAACGGATTCTTGTTCAGGGCATGCTTGACTATGACTGTGTACAATTTCAAGACATTCCAAGATACTTTTGGGGTCTTTTTTGACAAAAAAGTTTAGTCACTGCCTAAGTGCATGGATCGCTTTCCTGATTTTCAGAAATTCTTTAAAAATATTCCTTAAACGATATGCAAATATTTTCAACGGATTCTTGTTCAGGGCGTCGTTGACTATGACTGAGTACAATTTCAAGACATTCCAACATACTTGGAATGTCCAAGTGCATGGATCGCTTTCCTGATTTTCAAAAGTTCATTAAAAATATTCTTCAAGAGATATGCAAATATATTCAACGGATTCTTGTTCAGGGCATGCTTGACTATGACTGTGTACAATTTCAAGACATTCCAAGATACCTTTGGGGTCTTTTTTGAATAAAAAGTTAAGTCACTGCCTAAGTGCACAGACTTTCATCATTTTCAAAAATTCATTAAAAATATTCCTTAAGAGATATGCAAATATTTTCAATGGATTCTTGTTCAGGGCGTCGTTGACTATGACCGAGTACAATTTCAAGACATTCCAACATACTTGGAATGTCCAAGTGCATGGATCGCTTTCCGGATTTTCAAAAATTCATTAAAAATATTCTTCAAGAGATATGCAAATATATTCAACGGATTCTTGTTCAGGGCATGCTTGACTATGACTGTGTACAATTTCAAGACATTCCAAGATACTTTTGGGGTCTTTTTTGACGAAAAAGTTAAGTCACTGCCTAAGTGCATGGATCGCTTTCCTGATTTTCAAAAATTCATTAAAAATATTCCTTAAGCGATATGCAAATATTTTCAACGGATTCTTGTTCAGGGCGTCGTTGACTATGACCGAGTACAATTTCAAGACATTCCAACATACTTTGAATGTCCAAGTACATGGATCGCTTTCCTGATTTTCAAAAGTTCATTAAAAATATTCTTCAAGAGATATGCAAATATATTCAACGGATTCTTGTTCAGGGCATGCTTGACTATGACTGTGTACAATTTCAAGACATTCCAAGATACTTTTGGGGTCTTTTTTGAATAAAAAGTTAAGTCACTGCCTAAGTGCACAGACTTTCCTCATTTTCAAAAATTCATTAAAAATATTCCTTAAGAGATATGCAAATATTTTCAATTGATTCTTGTTCAGAGCGTCGTTGACTATGACTGAGTACAATTTCAAGACATTCCAACATACTTGGAATGTCCAAGTGCATGGTGCTTTTCGGATTTTCAAAAATTCATTAAAAATATTCTTCAAGAGATATGCAAATATATTCAACGGATTCTTGTTCAGGGCATGCTTGACTATGACTGTGTACAATTTCAAGACATTCCAAGATACTTTTGGGGTCTTTTTTGACGAAAAAGTTAAGTCACTGCCTAAGTGCATGGATTGCTTTCCTGATTTTCAAAAATTCATTAAAAATATTCCTTAAGCGATATGCAAATATTTTCAACGGATTCTTGTTCAGGGCGTCGTTGACTATGACCGAGTACAATTTCAAGACATTCCAACATACTTTGAATGTCCAAGTACATGGATCGCTTTCCTGATTTTCAAAAGTTCATTAAAAATATTCTTCAAGAGATATGCAAATATATTCAACGGATTCTTGTTCAGGGCATGCTTGACTATGACTGTGTACAATTTCAAGACATTCCAAGATACTTTTGGGGTCTTTTTTGACGAAAAAGTTAAGTCACTGCCTAAGTGCATGGATCGCTTTCCTGATTTTCAAAAATTCATTAAAAATATTCCTTAAGCGATATGCAAATATTTTCAACGGATTCTTGTTCAGGGCGTCGTTGACTATGACTGAGTACAATTTCAAGACATTCCAACATACTTGGAATGTCCAAGTGCATGGATCGCTTTCCTGATTTTCAAAAGTTCATTAAAAATATTCTTCAAGAGATATGCAAATATATTCAACGGATTCTTGTTCAGGGCATGCTTGACTATGACTGTGTACAATTTCAAGACATTCCAAGATACTTTTGGGGTCTTTTTTGAATAAAAAGTTAAGTCACTGCCGAAGTGCACAGACTTTCCTCATTTTCAAAAATTCATTAAAAATATTCCTTAAGAGATATGCAAATATTTTCAATTGATTCTTGTTCAGGGCGTCGTTGACTATGACTGAGTACAATTTCAAGACATTCCAACATACTTGGAATGTCCAAGTGCATGGATCGCTTTTCGGATTTTCAAAAATTCATTAAAAATATTCTTCAAGAGATATGCAAATATATTCAACGGATTCTTGTTCAGGGCATGCTTGACTATGACTGTGTACAATTTCAAGACATTCCAAGATACTTTTGGGGTCTTTTTTGAATAAAAAGTTAAGTCACTGCCTAAGTGCATGGATCGCTTTCCTGATTTTCAAAAATTCATTAAAAATATTCCTTAAGCGATATGCAAATATTTTCAACGGATTCTTGTTCAGGGCGTCGTTGACTATGACTGAGTACAATTTCAAGACATTCCAACATACTTGGAATGTCCAAGTGCATGGATCGCTTTCCTGATTTTCAAAAGTTCATTAAAAATATTCTTCAAGAGATATGCAAATATATTCAACAGATTCTTGTTCAGGGCATGCTTGACTATGACTGTGTACAATTTCAAGACATTCCAAGATACTTTTGGGGTCTTTTTTGAATAAAAAGTTAAGTCACTGCCTAAGTGCACAGACTTTCCTCATTTTCAAAAATTCATTAAAAATATTCCTTAAGAGATATGCAAATATTTTCAATGGATTCTTGTTCAGGGCGTTGTTGACTATGACTGAGTACAATTTCAAGACATTCCAACATACTTGGAATGTCCAAGTGCATGGATCGCTTTCCGGATTTTCAAAAATTCATTAAAAATATTCTTCAAGAGATATGCAAATATATTCAACGGATTCTTGTTCAGGGCATGCTTGACTATGACTGTGTACAATTTCAAGACATTCCAAGATACTTTTGGGGTCTTTTTTGACGAAAAAGTTAAGTCACTGCCTAAGTGCATGGATCGCTTTCCTGATTTTCAGAAATTCTTTAAAAATATTCCTTAAACGATATGCCAATATTTTCAACGGATTCTTGTTCAGGGCGTCGTTGACTATGACTGAGTACAATTTCAAGACATTCCAACATACTTGGAATGTCCAAGTGCATGGATCGCTCTCCTGATTTTCAAAAGTTCATTAAAAATATTCTTCAAGAGATATGCAAATATATTCAACGGATTCTTGTTCAGGGCATGCTTGACTATGACTGTGTACAATTTCAAGACATTCCAAGATACTTTTGGGGTCTTTTTTGAATAAAAAGTTAAGTCACTACCTAAGTGCACAGACTTTCCTCATTTTCAAAAATTCATTAAAAATATTCCTTAAGAGATATGCAAATATTTTCAATTGATTCTTGTTCAGGGCGTCGTTGACTATGACTGAGTACAATTTAAAGACATTCCAACATACTTGGAATGTCCAAGTGCATGGATCGCTTTTCGGATTTTCAAAAATTCATTTAAAATATTCTTCAAGAGATATGCAAATATATTCAACGGATTCTTGTTCAGGGCATGCTTGACTATGACTGTGTACAATTTCAAGACATTCCAAGATACTTTTGGGGTCTTTTTTGACGAAAAAGTTAAGTCACTGCCTAAGTGCATGGATCGCTTTCCTGATTTTCAAAAATTCATTAAAAATATTCCTTAAGCGATATGCAAATATTTTCAACGGATTCTTGTTCAGGGCGTCGTTGACTATGACTGAGTACAATTTCAAGACATTCCAACATACTTGGAATGTCCAAGTGCATGGATCGCTTTCCTGATTTTCAAAAGTTCATTAAAAATATTCTTCAAGAGATATGCAAATATATTCAACGGATTCTTGTTCAGGGCATGCTTGACTATGACTGTGTACAATTTCAAGACATTCCAAGATACTTTTGGGGTCTTTTTTGAATAAAAAGTTAAGTCACTGCCGAAGTGCACAGACTTTCCTCATTTTCAAAAATTCATTAAAAATATTCCTTAAGAGATATGCAAATATTTTCAACGGATTCTTGTTCAGGGCGTCGTTGACTATGACTGAGTACAATTTCAAGACATTCCAACATACTTGGAATGTCCAAGTGCATGGATCGCTTTCCTGATTTTCAAAAATTCATTAAAAATATTCCTTAAGCGATATGCAAATATATTCAACGGATTCTTGTTCAGGGCATGCTTGACTATGACTGTGTACAATTTCAAGACATTCCAAGATACTTTTGGGGTCTTTTTTGAATAAAAAGTTAAGTCACTGCCGAAGTGCACAGACTTTCCTCATTTTCAAAAATTCATTAAAAATATTCCTTAAGAGATATGCAAATATTTTCAATTGATTCTTGTTCAGGGCGTCGTTGACTATGACTGAGTACAATTTCAAGACATTCCAACATACTTGGAATGTCCAAGTGCATGGATCACTTTCCTGATTTTCAAAAGTTCATTAAAAATATTCTTCAAGAGATATGCAAATATATTCAACGGATTCTTGTTCAGGGCATGCTTGACTATGACTGTGTACAATTTCAAGACATTCCAAGATACTTTTGGGGTCTTTTTTGACGAAAAAGTTAAGTCACTGCCTAAGTGCATGGATCGCTTTCCTGATTTTCAAAAATTCATTAAAAATATTCCTTAAGCGATATGCAAATATTTTCAACGGATTCTTGTTCAGGGCGTCGTTGACTATGACTGAGTACAATTTCAAGACATTCCAACATACTTGGAATGTCCAAGTGCATGGATCGCTTTCCTGATTTTCAAAAGTTCATTAAAAATATTCTTCAAGAGATATGCAAATATATTCAACGGATTCTTGTTCAGGGCATGCTTGACTATGACTGTGTACAATTTCAAGACATTCCAAGATACTTTTGGGGTCTTTTTTGAATAAAAAGTTAAGTCACTGCCGAAGTGCACAGACTTTCCTCATTTTCAAAAATTCATTAAAAATATTCCTTAAGAGATATGCAAATATTTTCAATTGATTCTTGTTCAGGGCGTCGTTGACTATGACTGAGTACAATTTCAAGACATTCCAACATACTTGGAATGTCCAAGTGCATGGATCGCTTTTCGGATTTTCAAAAATTCATTAAAAATATTCTTCAAGAGATATGCAAATATATTCAACGGATTCTTGTTCAGGGCATGCTTGACTATGACTGTGTACAATTTCAAGACATTCCAAGATACTTTTGGGGTCTTTTTTGAATAAAAAGTTAAGTCACTGCCTAAGTGCATGGATCGCTTTCCTGATTTTCAAAAATTCATTAAAAATATTCCTTAAGCGATATGCAAATATTTTCAACGGATTCTTGTTCAGGGCGTCGTTGACTATGACTGAGTACAATTTCAAGACATTCCAACATACTTGGAATGTCCAAGTGCATGGATCGCTTTCCTGATTTTCAAAAGTTCATTAAAAATATTCTTCAAGAGATATGCAAATATATTCAACAGATTCTTGTTCAGGGCATGCTTGACTATGACTGTGTACAATTTCAAGACATTCCAAAATACTTTTGGGGTCTTTTTTGAATAAAAAGTTAAGTCACTGCCTAAGTGCATGGATCGCTTTCCTGATTTTCAAAAATTCATTAAAAATATTCCTTAAGCGATATGCAAATATTTTCAACGGATTCTTGTTCAGGGCGTCGTTGACGATGACTGAGTACAATTTCAAAACATTCCAACATACTTGGAATGTCCAAGTGCATGGATCGCTTTCCTGATTTTCAAAAGTTCATTAAAAATATTCTTCAAGAGATATGCAAATATATTCAACGGATTCTTGTTCTGGGCATGCTTGACTATGACTGTGTACAATTTCAAGACATTCCAAGATACTTTTGGGGTCTTTTTTGAATAAAAAGTTAAGTCACTGCCTAAGTGCACAGACTTTCCTCATTTTCAAAAATTCATTAAAAATATTCCTTAAGAGATATGCAAATATTTTCAATGGATTCTTGTTCAGGGCGTTGTTGACTATGACTGAGTACAATTTCAAGACATTCCAACATACTTGGAATGTCCAAGTGCATGGATCGCTTTCCGGATTTTCAAAAATTCATTAAAAATATTCTTCAAGAGATATGCAAATATATTCAACGGATTCTTGTTCAGGGCATGCTTGACTATGACTGTGTACAATTTCAAGACATTCCAAGATACTTTTGGGGTCTTTTTTGACGAAAAAGTTAAGTCACTGCCTAAGTGCATGGATCGCTTTCCTGATTTTCAGAAATTCTTTAAAAATATTCCTTAAACGATATGCAAATATTTTCAACGGATTCTTGTTCAGGGCGTCGTTGACTATGACTGAGTACAATTTCAAGACATTCCAACATACTTGGAATGTCCAAGTGCATGGATCGCTCTCCTGATTTTCAAAAGTTCATTAAAAATATTCTTCAAGAGATATGCAAATATATTCAACGGATTCTTGTTCAGGGCATGCTTGACTATGACTGTGTACAATTTCAAGACATTCCAAGATACTTTTGGGGTCTTTTTTGAATAAAAAGTTAAGTCACTACCTAAGTGCACAGACTTTCCTCATTTTCAAAAATTCATTAAAAATATTCCTTAAGAGATATGCAAATATTTTCAATTGATTCTTGTTCAGGGCGTCGTTGACTATGACTGAGTACAATTTAAAGACATTCCAACATACTTGGAATGTCCAAGTGCATGGATCGCTTTTCGGATTTTCAAAAATTCATTTAAAATATTCTTCAAGAGATATGCAAATATATTCAACGGATTCTTGTTCAGGGCATGCTTGACTATGACTGTGTACAATTTCAAGACATTCCAAGATACTTTTGGGGTCTTTTTTGACGAAAAAGTTAAGTCACTGCCTAAGTGCATGGATCGCTTTCCTGATTTTCAAAAATTCATTAAAAATATTCCTTAAGCGATATGCAAATATTTTCAACGGATTCTTGTTCAGGGCGTCGTTGACTATGACTGAGTACAATTTCAAGACATTCCAACATACTTGGAATGTCCAAGTGCATGGATCGCTTTCCTGATTTTCAAAAGTTCATTAAAAATATTCTTCAAGAGATATGCAAATATATTCAACGGATTCTTGTTCAGGGCATGCTTGACTATGACTGTGTACAATTTCAAGACATTCCAAGATACTTTTGGGGTCTTTTTTGACAAAAAAGTTAAGTCACTGCCTAAGTGCATGGATCGCTTTCCTGATTTTCAAAAATTCATTTAAAATATTCCTGAAGCGATATGCAAATATTTTCAACGGATTCTTGTTCAGGGCGTCGTTGACTATGACTGAGTACAATTTCAAGACATTCCAACATACTTGGAATGTCCAAGTGCATGGATCGCTTTCCTGATTTTCAAAAATTCATTAAAAATATTCCTTAAGCGATATGCAAATATATTCAACGGATTCTTGTTCAGGGCATGCTTGACTATGACTGTGTACAATTTCAAGACATTCCAAGATACTTTTGGGGTCTTTTTTGAATAAAAAGTTAAGTCACTGCCTAAGTGCACAGAAATTCCTCATTTTCAAAAATTCATTAAAAACATTCCTTAAGAGATATGCAAATATTTTCAACGGATTCTTGTTCAGGGCGTCGTTGACTATGACTGAGTACAATTTCAAGACATTCCAACATACTTGGAATGTCCAAGTGCATGGATCGCTTTCCTGATTTTCAAAAGTTCATTAAAAATATTCTTCAAGAGATATGCAAATATATTCAACGGATTCTTGTTCAGGGCATGCTTGACTATGACTGTGTACAATTTCAAGACATTCCAAGATACTTTTGGGGTCTTTTTTGAATAAAAAGTTAAGTCACTGCCGAAGTGCACAGACTTTCCTCATTTTCAAAAATTCATTAAAAATATTCCTTAAGAGATATGCAAATATTTTCAACGGATTCTTGTTCAGGGCGTCGTTGACTATGACTGAGTACAATTTCAAGACATTCCAACATACTTGGAATGTCCAAGTGCATGGATCGCTTTCCTGATTTTCAAAAATTCATTAAAAATATTCCTTAAGCGATATGCAAATATATTCAACGGATTCTTGTTCAGGGCATGCTTGACTATGACTGTGTACAATTTCAAGACATTCCAAGATACTTTTGGGGTCTTTTTTGAATAAAAAGTTAAGTCACTGCCGAAGTGCACAGACTTTCCTCATTTTCAAAAATTCATTAAAAATATTCCTTAAGAGATATGCAAATATTTTCAATTGATTCTTGTTCAGGGCGTCGTTGACTATGACTGAGTACAATTTCAAGACATTCCAACATACTTGGAATGTCCAAGTGCATGGATCGCTTTTCGGATTTTCAAAAATTCATTTAAAATATTCTTCAAGAGATATGCAAATATATTCAACGGATTCTTGTTCAGGGCATGCTTGACTATGACTGTGTACAATTTCAAGACATTCCAAGATACTTTTGGGGTCTTTTTTGAATAAAAAGTTAAGTCACTGCCTAAGTGCATGGATCGCTTTCCTAATTTTCAAAAATTCATTAAAAATATTCCTTAAGCGATATGCAAATATTTTCAACGGATTCTTGTTCAGGGCGTCGTTGACTATGACTGAGTACAATTTCAAGACATTCCAACATACTTGGAATGTCCAAGTGCATGGATCGCTTTCCTGATTTTCAAAAGTTCATTAAAAATATTCTTCAAGAGATATGCAAATATATTCAACGGATTCTTGTTCAGGGCATGCTTGACTATGACTGTGTACAATTTCAAGACATTCCAAGATACTTTTGGGGTCTTTTTTGAATAAAAAGTTAAGTCACTACCTAAGTGCACAGACTTTCCTCATTTTCAAAAATTCATTAAAAATATTCCTTAAGAGATATGCAAATATTTTCAATTGATTCTTGTTCAGGGCGTCGTTGACTATGACTGAGTACAATTTAAAGACATTCCAACATACTTGGAATGTCCAAGTGCATGGATCGCTTTTCGGATTTTCAAAAATTCCTTAAAAATATTCTTCAAGAGATATGCAAATATATTCAACGGATTCTTGTTCAGGGCATGCTTGACTATGACTGTGTACAATTTCAAGACATTCCAAGATACTTTTGGGGTCTTTTTTGACGAAAAAGTTAAGTCACTGCCTAAGTGCATGGATCGCTTTCCTGATTTTCAAAAATTCATTAAAAATATTCCTTAAGCGATATGCAAATATTTTCAACGGATTCTTGTTCAGGGCGTCGTTGACTATGACTGAGTACAATTTCAAGACATTCCAACATACTTGGAATGTCCAAGTGCATGGATCGCTTTCCTGATTTTCAAAAGTTCATTAAAAATATTCTTCAAGAGATATGCAAATATATTCAACGGATTCTTGTTCAGGGCATGCTTGACTATGACTGTGTACAATTTCAAGACATTCCAAGATACTTTTGGGGTCTTTTTTGACGAAAAAGTTAAGTCACTGCCTAAGTGCATGGATCGCTTTCCTGATTTTCAAAAATTCATTAAAAATATTCCTTAAGCGATATGCAAATATTTTCAACGGATTCTTGTTCAGGGCGTCGTTGACTATGACCGAGTACAATTTCAAGACATTCCAACATACTTTGAATGTCCAAGTACATGGATCCCTTTCCTGATTTTCAAAAGTTCATTAAAAATATTCTTCAAGAGATATGCAAATATATTCAATGGATTCTTGTTCAGGGCATGCTTGACTATGACTGTGTACAATTTCAAGACATTCCAAGATACCTTTGGGGTCTTTTTTGAAAAAAAAGTTAAGTCACTGCCTCAGTGCACAGACTTTCATCATTTTCAAAAATTCATTAAAAATATTCCTTAAGAGATATGCAAATATTTTCAATGGATTCTTGTTCAGGGCGTCGTTGACTATGACCGAGTACAATTTCAAGACATTCCAACATACTTGGAATGTCCAAGTGCATGGATCGCTTTCCGGATTTTCAAAAATTCCTTAAAAATATTCTTCAAGAGATATGCAAATATATTCAACGGATTCTTGTTCAGGGCATTCTTGACTATGACTGTGTACAATTTCAAGACATTCCAAGATACTTTTGGGGTCTTTTTTGACGAAAAAGTTAAGTCACTGCCTAAGTGCATGGATCGCTTTCCTGATTTTCAGAAATTCTTTAAAAATATTCCTTAAACGATATGCAAATATTTTCAACGGATTCTTGTTCAGGGCGTCGTTGACTATGACTGAGTACAATTTCAAGACATTCCAACATACTTGGAATGTCCAAGTGCATGGATCGCTTTCCTGATTTTCAAAAGTTCATTAAAAATATTCTTCAAGAGATATGCAAATATATTCAACGGATTCTTGTTCAGGGCATGCTTGACTATGACTGTGTACAATTTCAAGACATTCCAAGATACTTTTGGGGTCTTTTTTGAATAAAAAGTTAAGTCACTGCCTAAGTGCACAGACTTTCCTCATTTTCAAAAATTCATTAAAAATATTCCTTAAGAGATATGCAAATATTTTCAATTGATTCTTGTTCAGGGCGTCGTTGACTATGACTGAGTACAATTTCAAGACATTCCAACATACTTGGAATGTCCAAGTGCATGGATCGCTTTTCGGATTTTCAAAAATTAATTAAAAATATTCTTCAAGAGATATGCAAATATATTCAACATATTCTTGTTCAGGGCATGCTTGACTATGACTGTGTACAATTTCAAGACATTCCAAGATACTTTTGGGGTCTTTTTTGAATAAAAAGTTAAGTCACTGCCTAAGTGCACAGACTTTCCTCATTTTCAAAAATTCATTAAAAATATTCCTTAAGAGATATGCAAATATTTTCAATTGATTCTTGTTCAGGGCGTCGTTGACTATGACTGAGTACAATTTAAAGACATTCCAACATACTTGGAATGTCCAAGTGCATGGATCGCTTTTCGGATTTTCAAAAATTCATTAAAAATATTCTTCAAGAGATATGCAAATATATTCAACGGATTCTTGTTCAGGGCATGCTTGACTATGACTGTGTACAATTTCAAGACATTCCAAGATACTTTTGGGGTCTTTTTTGACGAAAAAGTTAAGTCACTGCCTAAGTGCATGGATCGCTTTCCTGATTTTCAAAAATTCATTAAAAATATTCCTTAAGCGATATGCAAATATTTTCAACGGATTCTTGTTCAGGGCGTCGTTGACTATGACTGAGTACAATTTCAAGACATTCCAACATACTTGGAATGTCCAAGTGCATGGATCGCTTTCCTGATTTTCAAAAGTTCATTAAAAATATTCTTCAAGAGATATGCAAATATATTCAACGGATTCTTGTTCAGGGCATGCTTGACTATGACTGTGTACAATTTCAAGACATTCCAAGATACTTTTGGGGTCTTTTTTGACGAAAAAGTTAAGTCACTGCCTAAGTGCATGGATCGCTTTCCTGATTTTCAAAAATTCATTAAAAATATTCCTTAAGCGATATGCAAATATTTTCAACGGATTCTTGTTCAGGGCGTCGTTGACTATGACCGAGTACAATTTCAAGACATTCCAACATACTTTGAATGTCCAAGTACATGGATCCCTTTCCTGATTTTCAAAAGTTCATTAAAAATATTCTTCAAGAGATATGCAAATATATTCAATGGATTCTTGTTCAGGGCATGCTTGACTATGACTGTGTACAATTTCAAGACATTCCAAGATACCTTTGGGGTCTTTTTTGAAAAAAAAGTTAAGTCACTGCCTCAGTGCACAGACTTTCATCATTTTCAAAAATTCATTAAAAATATTCCTTAAGAGATATGCAAATATTTTCAATGGATTCTTGTTCAGGGCGTCGTTGACTATGACCGAGTACAATTTCAAGACATTCCAACATACTTGGAATGTCCAAGTGCATGGATCGCTTTCCGGATTTTCAAAAATTCCTTAAAAATATTCTTCAAGAGATATGCAAATATATTCAACGGATTCTTGTTCAGGGCATTCTTGACTATGACTGTGTACAATTTCAAGACATTCCAAGATACTTTTGGGGTCTTTTTTGACGAAAAAGTTAAGTCACTGCCTAAGTGCATGGATCGCTTTCCTGATTTTCAGAAATTCTTTAAAAATATTCCTTAAACGATATGCAAATATTTTCAACGGATTCTTGTTCAGGGCGTCGTTGACTATGACTGAGTACAATTTCAAGACATTCCAACATACTTGGAATGTCCAAGTGCATGGATCGCTTTCCTGATTTTCAAAAGTTCATTAAAAATATTCTTCAAGAGATATGCAAATATATTCAACGGATTCTTGTTCAGGGCATGCTTGACTATGACTGTGTACAATTTCAAGACATTCCAAGATACTTTTGGGGTCTTTTTTGAATAAAAAGTTAAGTCACTGCCTAAGTGCACAGACTTTCCTCATTTTCAAAAATTCATTAAAAATATTCCTTAAGAGATATGCAAATATTTTCAATTGATTCTTGTTCAGGGCGTCGTTGACTATGACTGAGTACAATTTCAAGACATTCCAACATACTTGGAATGTCCAAGTGCATGGATCGCTTTTCGGATTTTCAAAAATTCATTAAAAATATTCTTCAAGAGATATGCAAATATATTCAACATATTCTTGTTCAGGGCATGCTTGACTATGACTGTGTACAATTTCAAGACATTCCAAGATACTTTTGGGGTCTTTTTTGAATAAAAAGTTAAGTCACTGCCTAAGTGCACAGACTTTCCTCATTTTCAAAAATTCATTAAAAATATTCCTTAAGAGATATGCAAATATTTTCAATTGATTCTTGTTCAGGGCGTCGTTGACTATGACTGAGTACAATTTAAAGACATTCCAACATACTTGGAATGTCCAAGTGCATGGATCGCTTTTCGGATTTTCAAAAATTCATTAAAAATATTCTTCAAGAGATATGCAAATATATTCAACGGATTCTTGTTCAGGGCATGCTTGACTATGACTGTGTACAATTTCAAGACATTCCAAGATACTTTTGGGGTCTTTTTTGACAAAAAAGTTAAGTCACTGCCTAAGTGCATGGATCGCTTTCCTGATTTTCAGAAATTCTTTTAAAATATTCCTTAAACGATATGCAAATATTTTCAACGGATTCTTGTTCAGGGCGTCGTTGACTATGACTGAGTACAATTTCAAGACATTCCAACATACTTGGAATGTCCAAGTGCATGGATCGCTTTCCTGATTTTCAAAAGTTCATTAAAAATATTCTTCAAGAGATATGCAAATATATTCAACGGATTCTTGTTCAGGGCATGCTTGACTATGACTGTGTACAATTTCAAGACATTCCAAGATACTTTTGGGGTCTTTTTTGACAAAAAAGTTAAGTCACTGCCTAAGTGCATGGATCGCTTTCCTGATTTTCAGAAATTCTTTTAAAATATTCCTTAAACGATATGCAAATATTTTCAACGGATTCTTGTTCAGGGCGTCGTTGACTATGACTGAGTACAATTTCAAGACATTCCAACATACTTGGAATGTCCAAGTGCATGGATCGCTTTCCTGATTTTCAAAAGTTCATTAAAAATATTCTTCAAGAGATATGCAAATATATTCAACGGATTCTTGTTCAGGGCATGCTTGACTATGACTGTGTACAATTTCAAGACATTCCAAGATACCTTTGGGGTCTTTTTTGAATAAAAAGTTAAGTCACTGCCTAAGTGCACAGACTTTCATCATTTTCAAAAATTCATTAAAAATATTCCTTAAGAGATATGCAAATATTTTCAATGGATTCTTGTTCAGGGCGTCGTTGACTATGACTGAGTACAATTTCAAGACATTCCAACATACTTGGAATGTCCAAGTGCATGGATCGCTTTCCGGATTTTCAAAAATTCATTAAAAATATTCTTCAAGAGATATGCAAATATATTCAACGGATTCTTGTTCAGGGCATTCTTGACTATGACTGTGTACAATTTCAAGACATTCCAAGATACTTTTGGGGTCTTTTTTGACGAAAAAGTTAAGTCACTGCCTAAGTGCATGGATCGCTTTCCTGATTTTCAGAAATTCTTTAAAAATATTCCTTAAACGATATGCAAATATTTTCAACGGATTCTTGTTCAGGGCGTCGTTGACTATGACTGAGTACAATTTCAAGACATTCCAACATACTTGGAATGTCCAAGTGCATGGATCGCTTTCCTGATTTTCAAAAGTTCATTAAAAATATTCTTCAAGAGATATGCAAATATATTCAACGGATTCTTGTTCAGGGCATGCTTGACTATGACTGTGTACAATTTCAAGACATTCCAAGATACCTTTGGGGTCTTTTTTGAATAAAAAGTTAAGTCACTGCCTAAGTGCACAGACTTTCATCATTTTCAAAAATTCATTAAAAATATTCCTTAAGAGATATGCAAATATTTTCAATGGATTCTTGTTCAGGGCGTCGTTGACTATGACTGAGTACAATTTCAAGACATTCCAACATACTTGGAATGTCCAAGTGCATGGATCGCTTTTCGGATTTTCAAAAATTCATTAAAAATATTATTCAAGAGATATGCAAATATATTCAACATATTCTTGTTCAGGGCATGCTTGACTATGACTGTGTACAATTTCAAGACATTCCAAGATACTTTTGGGGTCTTTTTTGACAAAAAAGTTTAGTCACTGCCTAAGTGCATGGATCGCTTTCCTGATTTTCAGAAATTCTTTAAAAATATTCCTTAAACGATATGCAAATATTTTCAACGGATTCTTGTTCAGGGCATCGTTGACTATGACTGAGTACAATTTCAAGACATTCCAACATACTTGCAATGTCCAAGTGCATGGATCGCTTTCCTGATTTTCAAAAGTTCATTCAAAATATTCTTCAAGAGATATGCAAATATATTCAACGGATTCTTGTTCAGGGCATGCTTGACTATGACTGTGTACAATTTCAAGACATTCCAAGATACTTTTGGGGTCTTTTTTGACGAAAAAGTTAAGTCACTGCCTAAGTGCATGGATCGCTTTCCTGATTTTCAAAAATTCATTAAAAATATTCCTTAAGCGATATGCAAATATTTTCAACGGATTCTTGTTCAGGGCGTCGTTGACTATGAACGAGTACAATTTCAAGACATTCCTACATACTTTGAATGTCCAAGTACATGGATCGCTTTCCTGATTTTCAAAAGTTCATTAAAAATATTCTTCAAGAGATATGCAAATATATTCAACGGATTCTTGTTCAGGGCATGCTTGACTATGACTGTGTACAATTTCAAGACATTCCAAGATACTTTTGGGGTCTTTTTTGAATGAAAAGTTAAGTCACTGGCTTAGTGCACAGACTTTCCTCATTTTCAAAAATTCATTAAAAATATTCCTTAAGAGATATGCAAATATTTTCAATTGATTCTTGTTCAGAGCGTCGTTGACTATGACTGAGTACAATTTCAAGACATTCCAACATACTTGGAATGTCCAAGTGCATGGATCGCTTTTCGGATTTTCAAAAATTCATTAAAAATATTCTTCAAGAGATATGCAAATATATTCAACGGATTCTTGTTCAGGGCATTCTTGACTATGACTGTGTACAATTTCAAGACATTCCAAGATACTTTTGGGGTCTTTTTTGACGAAAAAGTTAAGTCACTGCCTAAGTGCATGGATCGCTTTCCTGATTTTCAGAAATTCTTTAAAAATATTCCTTAAACTATACGCAAATATTTTCAACGGATTCTTGTTCAGGGCGTCGTTGACTATGACTGAGTACAATTTCAAGACATTCCAACATACTTGGAATGTCCAAGTGCATGGATCGCTTTCCTGATTTTCAAAAGTTCATTAAAAATATTCTTCAAGAGATATGCAAATATATTCAACGGATTCTTGTTCAGGGCATGCTTGACTATGACTGTGTACAATTTCAAGACATTCCAAGATACTTTTGGGGTCTTTTTTGACAAAAAAGTTAAGTCACTGCCTAAGTGCATGGATCGCTTTCCTGATTTTCAAAAATTCATTAGAAATATTCCTTAAGCGATATGCAAATATTTTCAACGGATTCTTGTTCAGGGCGTCGTTGACTATGACTGAGTACAATTTCAAGACATTCCAACATACTTGGAATGTCCAAGTGCATGGATCGCTTTCCTGATTTTCAAAAGTTCATTAAAAATATTCTTCAAGAGATATGCAAATATATTCAACAGATTCTTGTTCAGGGCATGCTTGACTATGACTGTGTACAATTTGAAGACATTCCAAGATACCTTTGGGGTCTTTTTTGAATAAAAAGTTAAGTCACTGCCTAAGTGCACAGACTTTCATCATTTTCAAAAATTCATTAAAAATATTCCTTAAGAGATATGCAAATATTTTCAATGGATTCTTGTTCAGGGCGTCGTTGACTATGACTGAGTACAATTTCAAGACATTCCAACATACTTGGAATGTCCAAGTGCATGGATCGCTTTCCGGATTTTCAAAAATTCATTAAAAATATTCTTCAAGAGATATGCAAATATATTTAACGGATTCTTGTTCAGGGCATTCTTGACTATGACTGTGTACAATTTCAAGACATTCCAAGATACTTTTGGGGTCTTTTTTGACAAAAAAGTTAAGTCACTGCCTAAGTGCATGGATCGCTTTCCTGATTTTCAAAAGTTCATTAAAAATATTCTTCAAGAGATATGCAAATATATTCAACGGATTCTTGTTCAGGGCATGCTTGACTATGACTGTGTACAATTTCAAGACATTCCAAGATACCTTTGGGGTCTTTTTTGAATAAAAAGTTAAGTCACTGCCTAAGTGCACAGACTTTCATCATTTTCAAAAATTCATTAAAAATATTCCTTAAGAGATATGCAAATATTTTCAATGGATTCTTGTTCAGGGCGTCGTTGACTATGACCGAGTACAATTTCAAGACATTCCAACATACTTGGAATGTCCAAGTGCATGGATCGCTTTCCTGATTTTCAAAAGTTCATTAAAAATATTCTTCAAGAGATATGCAAATATATTCAACGGATTCTTGTTCAGGGCATGCTTGACTATGACTGTGTACAATTTCAAGACATTCCAAGATACTTTTGGGGTCTTTTTTGAATAAAAAGTTTAGTCACTGCCTTAAGTGCATGGATCGCTTTCCTGATTTTCAGAAATTCTTTAAAAATATTCCTTAAACGATATGCAAATATTTTCAACGGATTCTTGTTCAGGGCGTCGTTGACTATGACTGAGTACAATTTCAAGACATTCCAACATACTTGCAATGTCCAAGTGCATGGATCGCTTTCCTGATTTTCAAAAGTTCATTAAAAATATTCTTCAAGAGATATGCAAATATATTCAACGGATTCTTGTTCAGGGCATGCTTGACTATGACTGTGTACAATTTCAAGACATTCCAAGATACCTTTGGGGTCTTTTTTGAATAAAAAGTTAAGTCACTGCCTAAGTGCACAGACTTTCATCATTTTCAAAAATTCATTAAAAATATTCCTTAAGAGATATGCAAATATTTTCAATGGATTCTTGTTCAGGGCGTCGTTGACTATGACCGAGTACAATTTCAAGACATTCCAACATACTTGGAATGTCCAAGTGCATGGATCGCTTTTCGGATTTTCAAAAATTCATTAAAAATATTCTTCAAGAGATATGCAAATATATTCAACGGTTTCTTGTTCAGGGCATGCTTGACTATGACTGTGTACAATTTCAAGACATTCCAAGATACTTTTGGGGTCTTTTTTGACAAAAAAGTTAAGTCACTGCCTAAGTGCATGGATTGCTTTCCTGATTTTCAAAAATTCATTAAAAATATTCCTTAAGCGATATGCAAATATTTTCAACGGATTCTTGTTCAGGGCGTCGTTGACTATGACTGAGTACAATTTCAAGACATTCCAACATACTTGGAATGTCCAAGTGCATGGATCGCTTTCCGGATTTTCAAAAATTCATTAAAAATATTCTTCAAGAGATATGCAAATATATTCAACGGATTCTTGTTCAGGGCATGCTTGACTATGACTGTGTACAATTTCAAGGCATTCCAAGATACTTTTGGGGTCTTTTTTGAATAAAAAGTTAAGTCACTGCCTAAGTGCACAGACTTTTCTCATTTCCAAAAATTCATTAAAAATATTCCTTAAGAGATATGCAAATATTTTCAATGGATTCTTGTTCAGGGCGTCGTTGACTATGACCGAGTACAATTTCAAGACATTCCAACATACTTGGAATGTCCAAGTGCATGGATCGCTTTCCGGATTTTCAAAAATTCATTAAAAATATTCTTCAAGAGATATGCAAATATATTCAACGGATTCTTGTTCAGGGCATGCTTGACTATGACTGTGTACAATTTCAAGACATTCCAAGATACTTTTGGGGTCTTTTTTGAATAAAAAGTTAAGTCACTACCTAAGTGCACAGACTTTCCTCATTTTCAAAAATTCATTAAAAATATTCCTTAAGAGATATGCAAATATTTTCAATTGATTCTTGTTCAGGGCGTCGTTGACTATGACTGAGTACAATTTAAAGACATTCCAACATACTTGGAATGTCCAAGTGCATGGATCGCTTTTCGGATTTTCAAAAATTCATTAAAAATATTCTTCAAGAGATATGCAAATATATTCAACGGATTCTTGTTCAGGGCATGCTTGACTATGACTGTGTACAATTTCAAGACATTCCAAGATACTTTTGGGGTCTTTTTTGACGAAAAAGTTAAGTCACTGCCTAAGTGCATGGATCGCTTTCCTGATTTTCAAAAATTCATTAAAAATATTCCTTAAGCGATATGCAAATATTTTCAACGGATTCTTGTTCAGGGCGTCGTTGACTATGACTGAGTACAATTTCAAGACATTCCAACATACTTGGAATGTCCAAGTGCATGGATCGCTTTCCTGATTTTCAAAAGTTCATTAAAAATATTCTTCAAGAGATATGCAAATATATTCAACGGATTCTTGTTCAGGGCATGCTTGACTATGACTGTGTACAATTTCAAGACATTCCAAGATACTTTTGGGGTCTTTTTTGACGAAAAAGTTAAGTCACTGCCTAAGTGCATGGATCGCTTTCCTGATTTTCAAAAATTCATTAAAAATATTCCTTAAGCGATATGCAAATATTTTCAACGGATTCTTGTTCAGGGCGTCGTTGACTATGACTGAGTACAATTTCAAGACATTCCAACATACTTTGAATGTCCAAGTACATGGATCCCTTTCCTGATTTTCAAAAGTTCATTAAAAATATTCTTCAAGAGATATGCAAATATATTCAATGGATTCTTGTTCAGGGCATGCTTGACTATGACTGTGTACAATTTCAAGACATTCCAAGATACCTTTGGGGTCTTTTTTGAAAAAAAAGTTAAGTCACTGCCTCAGTGCACAGACTTTCATCATTTTCAAAAATTCATTAAAAATATTCCTTAAGAGATATGCAAATATTTTCAATGGATTCTTGTTCAGGGCGTCGTTGACTATGACCGAGTACAATTTCAAGACATTCCAACATACTTGGAATGTCCAAGTGCATGGATCGCTTTCCGGATTTTCAAAAATTCATTAAAAATATTCTTCAAGAGATATGCAAATATATTCAACGGATTCTTGTTCAGGGCATGCTTGACTATGACTGTGTACAATTTCAAGACATTCCAAGATACTTTTGGGGTCTTTTTTGAATAAAAAGTTAAGTCACTACCTAAGTGCACAGACTTTCCTCATTTTCAAAAATTCATTAAAAATATTCCTTAAGAGATATGCAAATATTTTCAATTGATTCTTGTTCAGGGCGTCGTTGACTATGACTGAGTACAATTTCAAGACATTCCAACATACTTGGAATGTCCAAGTGCATGGATCGCTTTTCGGATTTTCAAAAATTCATTAAAAATATTCTTCAAGAGATATGCAAATAT
Source organism: Microchirus variegatus (assembly GCF_963457635.1). Classification (NCBI taxonomy): domain Eukaryota; kingdom Metazoa; phylum Chordata; class Actinopteri; order Pleuronectiformes; family Soleidae; genus Microchirus; species Microchirus variegatus. The sequence continues at coordinate 728,687 of NW_028154678.1, read as the reverse complement.
ATTCAACGGATTCTTGTTCAGGGCATGCTTGACTATGACTGTGTACAATTTCAAGACATTCCAAGATACTTTTGGGGTCTTTTTTGACGAAAAAGTTAAGTCACTGCCTAAGTGCATGGATCGCTTTCCTGATTTTCAAAAATTCATTAAAAATATTCCTTAAGCGATATGCAAATATTTTCAACGGATTCTTGTTCAGGGCGTCGTTGACTATGACTGAGTACAATTTCAAGACATTCCAACATACTTGGAATGTCCAAGTGCATGGATCGCTTTCCTGATTTTCAAAAGTTCATTAAAAATATTCTTCAAGAGATATGCAAATATATTCAACGGATTCTTGTTCAGGGCATGCTTGACTATGACTGTGTACAATTTCAAGACATTCCAAGATACTTTTGGGGTCTTTTTTGACGAAAAAGTTAAGTCACTGCCTAAGTGCATGGATGGCTTTCCTGATTTTCAAAAATTCATTAAAAATATTCCTTAAGCGATATGCAAATATTTTCAACGGATTCTTGTTCAGGGCGTCGTTGACTATGACCGAGTACAATTTCAAGACATTCCAACATACTTTGAATGTCCAAGTACATGGATGGCTTTCCTGATTTTCAAAAGTTCATTAAAAATATTCTTCAAGAGATATGCAAATATATTCAACGGATTCTTGTTCAGGGCATGCTTGACTATGACTGTGTACAATTTCAAGACATTCCAAGATACTTTTGGGGTCTTTTTTGACGAAAAAGTTAAGTCACTGCCTAAGTGCATGGATCGCTTTCCTGATTTTCAAAAATTCATTAAAAATATTCCTTAAGCGATATGCAAATATTTTCAACGGATTCTTGTTCAGGGCGTTGTTGACTATGACTGAGTACAATTTCAAGACATTCCAACATACTTGGAATGTCCAAGTGCATGGATCGCTTTCCGGATTTTCAAAAATTCATTAAAAATATTCTTCAAGAGATATGCAAATATATTCAACGGATTCTTGTTCAGGGCATGCTTGACTATGACTGTGTACAATTTCAAGACATTCCAAGATACTTTTGGGGTCTTTTTTGACAAAAAAGTTTAGTCACTGCCTAAGTGCATGGATCGCTTTCCTGATTTTCAGAAATTCTTTAAAAATATTCCTTAAACGATATGCAAATATTTTCAACGGATTCTTGTTCAGGGCGTCGTTGACTATGACTGAGTACAATTTAAAGACATTCCAACATACTTGGAATGTCCAAGTGCATGGATCGCTTTCCTGATTTTCAAAATTTCATTAAAAATATTCTTCAAGAGATATGCAAATATATTCAACGGATTCTTGTTCAGGGCATGCTTGACTATGACTGTGTACAATTTCAAGACATTCCAAGATACCTTTGGGGTCTTTTTTGAATAAAAAGTTAAGTCACTGCCTAAGTGCACAGACTTTCATCATTTTCAAAAATTCATTAAAAATATTCCTTAAGAGATATGCAAATATTTTCAATGGATTCTTGTTCAGGGCGTCGTTGACTATGACCGAGTACAATTTCAAGACATTCCAACATACTTGGAATGTCCAAGTGCATGGATCGCTTTCCGGATTTTCAAAAATTCATTAAAAATATTCTTCAAGAGATATGCAAATATATTCAACGGATTCTTGTTCAGGGCATGCTTGACTATGACTGTGTACAATTTCAAGACATTCCAAGATACTTTTGGGGTCTTTTTTGACGAAAAAGTTAAGTCACTGCCTAAGTGCATGGATCACTTTCATGATTTCCAAAAATTCATTAAAAATATTCCTTAAGCGATATGCAAATATTTTCAACGGATTCTTGTTCAGGGCGTCGTTGACTATGACCGAGTACAATTTCAAGACATTCCAACATACTTTGAATGTCCAAGTACATGGATCGCTTTCCGGATTTTCAAAAGTTCATTAAAAATATTCTTCAAGAGATATGCAAATATATTCAACGGATTCTTGTTCAGGGCATGCTTGACTATGACTGTGTACAATTTCAAGACATTCCAAGATACTTTTGGGGTCTTTTTTGAATAAAAAGTTAAGTCACTGCCTAAGTGCACAGACTTTCCTCATTTTCAAAAATTCATTAAAAATATTCCTTAAGAGATATGCAAATATTTTCAATTGATTCTTGTTCAGAGCGTCGTTGACTATGACTGAGTACAATTTCAAGACATTCCAACATACTTGGAATGTCCAAGTGCATGGTGCTTTTCGGATTTTCAAAAATTCATTAAAAATATTCTTCAAGAGATATGCAAATATATTCAACGGATTCTTGTTCAGGGCATGCTTGACTATGACTGTGTACAATTTCAAGACATTCCAAGATACTTTTGGGGTCTTTTTTGACGAAAAAGTTAAGTCACTGCCTAAGTGCATGGATCGCTTTCCTGATTTTCAAAAATTCTTTAAAAATATTCCTTAAGCGATATGCAAATATTTTCAACGGATTCTTGTTCAGGGCGTCGTTGACTATGACTGAGTACAATTTCAAGACATTCCAACATACTTGGAATGTCCAAGTGCATGGATCGCTTTCCTGATTTTCAAAAGTTCATTAAAAATATTCTTCAAGAGATATGCAAATATATTCAACGGATTCTTGTTCAGGGCATGCTTGACTATGACTGTGTACAATTTCAAGACATTCCAAGATACTTTTGGGGTCTTTTTTGACGAAAAAGTTAAGTCACTGCCTAAGTGCACAGACTTTCCTCATTTTCAAAAATTCATTAAAAATATTCCTTAAGAGATATGCAAATATTTTCAATTGATTCTTGTTCAGGGCGTCGTTGACTATGACCGAGTACAATTTCAAGACATTCCAACATACTTGGAATGTCCAAGTGCATGGATCGCTTTCCGGATTTTCAAAAATTCATTAAAAATATTCTTCAAGAGATATGCAAATATATTCAACGGATTCTTGTTCAGGGCATTCTTGACTATGACTGTGTACAATTTCAAGACATTCCAAGATACTTTTGGGGTCTTTTTTGACGAAAAAGTTAAGTCACTGCCTAAGTGCATGGATCGCTTTCCTGATTTTCAGAAATTCTTTAAAAATATTCCTTAAACGATATGCAAATATTTTCAACGGATTCTTGTTCAGGGCGTCGTTGACTATGACTGAGTACAATTTCAAGACATTCCAACATACTTGGAATGTCCAAGTGCATGGATCGCTTTCCTGATTTTCAAAAGTTCATTAAAAATATTCTTCAAGAGATATGCAAATATATTCAACGGATTCTTGTTCAGGGCATGCTTGACTATGACTGTGTACAATTTCAAGACATTCCAAGATACTTTTGGGGTCTTTTTTGAATAAAAAGTTAAGTCACTGCCTAAGTGCACAGACTTTCCTCATTTTCAAAAATTCATTAAAAATATTCCTTAAGAGATATGCAAATATTTTCAATTGATTCTTGTTCAGGGCGTCGTTGACTATGACTGAGTACAATTTCAAGACATTCCAACATACTTGGAATGTCCAAGTGCATGGATCGCTTTTCGGATTTTCAAAAATTAATTAAAAATATTCTTCAAGAGATATGCAAATATATTCAACATATTCTTGTTCAGGGCATGCTTGACTATGACTGTGTACAATTTCAAGACATTCCAAGATACTTTTGGGGTCTTTTTTGACAAAAAAGTTTAGTCACTGCCTAAGTGCATGGATCGCTTTCCTGATTTTCAGAAATTCTTTAAAAATATTCCTTAAACGATATGCAAATATTTTCAACGGATTCTTGTTCAGGGCGTCGTTGACTATGACTGAGTACAATTTCAAGACATTCCAACATACTTGGAATGTCCAAGTGCATGGATCGCTTTCCTGATTTTCAAAATTTCATTAAAAATATTCTTCAAGAGATATGCAAATATATTCAACGGATTCTTGTTCAGGGCATGCTTGACTATGACTGTGTACAATTTCAAGACATTCCAAGATACCTTTGGGGTCTTTTTTGAATAAAAAGTTAAGTCACTGCCTAAGTGCACAGACTTTCATCATTTTCAAAAATTCATTAAAAATATTCCTTAAGCGATATGCAAATATTTTCAACGGATTCTTGTTCAGGGCGTCGTTGACTATGACCGAGTACAATTTCAAGACATTCCAACATACTTGGAATGTCCAAGTACATGGATCGCTTTCCGGATTTTCAAAAGTTCATTAAAAATATTCTTCAAGAGATATGCAAATATATTCAACGGATTCTTGTTCAGGGCATGCTTGACTATGACTGTGTACAATTTCAAGACATTCCAAGATACTTTTGGGGTCTTTTTTGACGAAAAAGTTAAGTCACTGCCTAAGTGCATGGATCGCTTTCCTGATTTTCAAAAATTCATTAAAAATATTCCTTAAGCGATATGCAAATATTTTCAACGGATTCTTGTTCAGGGCGTCGTTGACTATGACTGAGTACAATTTCAAGACATTCCAACATACTTGGAATGTCCAAGTGCATGGATCGCTTTCCTGATTTTCAAAAGTTCATTAAAAATATTCTTCAAGAGATATGCAAATATATTCAACGGATTCTTGTTCAGGGCATGCTTGACTATGACTGTGTACAATTTCAAGACATTCCAAGATACTTTTGGGGTCTTTTTTGACGAAAAAGTTAAGTCACTGCCTAAGTGCATGGATGGCTTTCCTGATTTTCAAAAATTCATTAAAAATATTCCTTAAGCGATATGCAAATATTTTCAACGGATTCTTGTTCAGGGCGTCGTTGACTATGACCGAGTACAATTTCAAGACATTCCAACATACTTTGAATGTCCAAGTACATGGATGGCTTTCCTGATTTTCAAAAGTTCATTAAAAATATTCTTCAAGAGATATGCAAATATATTCAACGGATTCTTGTTCAGGGCATGCTTGACTATGACTGTGTACAATTTCAAGACATTCCAAGATACTTTTGGGGTCTTTTTTGACGAAAAAGTTAAGTCACTGCCTAAGTGCATGGATCGCTTTCCTGATTTTCAAAAATTCATTAAAAATATTCCTTAAGCGATATGCAAATATTTTCAACGGATTCTTGTTCAGGGCGTTGTTGACTATGACTGAGTACAATTTCAAGACATTCCAACATACTTGGAATGTCCAAGTGCATGGATCGCTTTCCTGATTTTCAAAAGTTCATTAAAAATATTCTTCAAGAGATATGCAAATATATTCAACGGATTCTTGTTCAGGGCTTGCTTGACTATGACTGTGTACAATTTCAAGACATTCCAAGATACTTTTGTGGTCTTTTTTGAATAAAAAGTTAAGTCACTGCCTAAGTGCACAGACTTTCCTCATTTTCAAAAATTCATTAAAAATATTCCTTAAGAGATATGCAAATATTTTCAATTGATTCTTGTTCAGGGCGTCGTTGACTATGACTGAGTACAATTTCAAGACATTCCAACATACTTGGAATGTCCAAGTGCATGGATCGCTTTTCGGATTTTCAAAAATTCATTAAAAATATTCTTCAAGAGATATGCAAATATATTCAACGGTTTCTTGTTCAGGGCATGCTTGACTATGACTGTGTACAATTTCAAGACATTCCAAGATACTTTTGGGGTCTTTTTTGACAAAAAAGTTAAGTCACTGCCTAAGTGCATGGATTGCTTTCCTGATTTTCAAAAATTCATTAAAAATATTCCTTAAGCGATATGCAAATATTTTCAACGGATTCTTGTTCAGGGCGTCGTTGACTATGACTGAGTACAATTTCAAGACATTCCAACATACTTGGAATATCCAAGTGCATGGATCGCTTTCCGGATTTTCAAAAATTCATTAAAAATATTCTTCAAGAGATATGCAAATATATTCAACGGATTCTTGTTCAGGGCATGCTTGACTATGACTGTGTACAATTTCAAGACATTCCAATTTACTTTTGGGTTTTTTTTTGAAAAAAAAGTCAAGTCACTAAGTGCATCAGGGCAAATGGATCGTTTCATTCGTCTCACCTGATATCCTGCTGTGTGATCCACGGTGTCCAAACGTTTGTTTCCAGCGACTGGACGACATGCATGAACTCCTGCAGCTTTAATTCTTTAAAAACAACCCAAAAACATCAAAAGTTAAGTCACTGTCTAAGTGCATGGATCGCTTTCCTGATTTTCAAAAATTCATTAAAAATATTCCTCAAGAGATATGCAAATATATTCAACGGATTCTTGTTCAGGGCATGCTTGACTATGACTGTGTACAATTTCAAGACATTCCAAGATACTTTTGGGGTCTTTTTTGAAAAAAAAGTCAAGTCACTAAGTGCATCAGGGCAAATGGATCGTTTCCTCCGTCACACCTTATTTCCTGCTGTGTGATCCATGGTGTCCAAACGTTTGTTTCCAGCGACTGGGCGACATGGATGAACTCCTGCAGCTTTAATGCTTTAAAAACAAACCAAAAACATCAAAAGTTAAGTCACTGCCTAAGTGCATGGATCGCTTTCCTAATTTTCAAAAATTCATTAAAAATATTCCTTAAGAGATATGCAAATATTTTCAATTGATTCTTGTTCAGGGCGTCGTTGACTATGACTGAGTACAATTTCAAGACATTCCAACATACTTGGAATGTCCAAGTGCATGGATCGCTTTTCGGATTTTGAAAAATTCATTAAAAATATTCTTCAAGAGATATGCAAATATATTCAACGGATTCTTGTTCAGGGCATGCTTGACTATGACTGTGTACAATTTCAAGACATTCCAAGATACTTTTGGGGTCTTTTTTGAATAAAAAGTTAAGTCACTGCCTAAGTGCACAGAAATTCCTCATTTTCAAAAATTCATTAAAAATATTCCTTAAGAGATATGCAAATATTTTCAATAGATTCTTGTTCAGGGCGTCGTTGACTATGACTGAGTACAATTTCAAGACATTCCAACTTACTTGGAATGTCCAAGTGCATGGATAGCTTTCCGGATTTTCAAAAATTCATTCAAAATATTCTTCAAGAGATATGCAAATATATTCAACAGGTTCTTGTTCAGGGCATGCTTGACTATGACTGTGTACAATTTCAAGACATTCCAAGATACTTTTGGGGTCTTTTTTGACGAAAAAGTTAAGTCACTGCCTAAGTGCATGGATCGCTTTCCTGATTTTCAGAAATTCTTTAAAAATATTCCTTAAACGATATGCAAATATTTTCAACGGATTCTTGTTCAGGGCGTCGTTGACTATGACTGAGTACAATTTCAAGACATTCCAACATACTTGGAATGTCCAAGTGCATGGATCAATTTCCTGATTTTCAAAAGTTCATTAAAAATATTCTTCAAGAGATATGCAAATATATTCAACGGATTCTTGTTCAGGGCATGCTTGACTATGACTGTGTACAATTTCAAGACATTCCAAGATACTTTTGGGGTCTTTTTTGAATAAAAAGTTAAGTCACTGCCTAAGTGCATGGATCGCTTTCCTGATTTTCAGAAATTCTTTAAAAATATTCCTTAAACGATATGCAAATATTTTCAACGGATTCTTGTTCAGGGCGTCGTTGACTATGACTGAGTACAATTTCAAGACATTCCAACATACTTGGAATGTCCAAGTGCATGGATCGCTTTCCTGATTTTCAAAAGTTCATTAAAAATATTCTTCAAGAGATATGCAAATATATTCAACGGATTCTTGTTCAGGGCATGCTTGACTATGACTGTGTACAATTTCAAGACATTCCAAGATACTTTTGGGGTCTTTTTTGAATAAAAAGTTAAGTCACTGCCGAAGTGCACAGACTTTCCTCATTTTCAAAAATTCATTAAAAATATTCCTTAAGAGATATGCAAATATTTTCAACGGATTCTTGTTCAGGGCGTCGTTGACTATGACTGAGTACAATTTCAAGACATTCCAACATACTTGGAATGTCCAAGTGCATGGATCGCTTTTCGGATTTTCAAAAATTCATTAAAAATATTCTTCAAGAGATATGCAAATATATTCAACGGATTCTTGTTCAGGGCATGCTTGACTATGACTGTGTACAATTTCAAGACATTCCAAGATACTTTTGGGGTCTTTTTTGACAAAAAAGTTAAGTCACTGCCTAAGTGCATGGATCGCTTTCCTGATTTTCAGAAATTCATTAAAAATATTCCTTAAGAGATATGCAAATATTTTCAATGGATTCTTGTTCAGGGCGTTGTTGACTATGACTGAGTACAATTTCAAGACATTCCAACATACTTGGAATGTCCAAGTGCATGGATCGCTTTCCGGATTTTCAAAAATTCATTAAAAATATTCTTCAAGAGATATGCAAATATATTCAACGGATTCTTGTTCAGGGCACGCTTGACTATGACTGTGAACAATTTCAAGACATTCCAAGATACCTTTGGGGTCTTTTTTGGATAAAAAGTTAAGTCACTGCCTCAGTGCACAGACTTTCATCATTTTCAAAAATTCATTAAAAATATTCCTTAAGAGATATGCAAATATTTTCAATGGATTCTTGTTCAGGGCGTCGTTGACTATGACCGAGTACAATTTCAAGACATTCCAACATACTTGGAATGTCCAAGTGCATGGATCGCTTTCCGGATTTTCAAAAATTCATTAAAAATATTCTTCAAGAGATATGCAAATATATTCAACGGATTCTTGTTCAGGGCACTCTTGACTATGACTGTGTACAATTTCAAGACATTCCAAGATACTTTTGGGGTCTTTTTTGACGAAAAAGTTAAGTCACTGCCTAAGTGCATGGATCGCTTTCCTGATTTTCAGAAATTCTTTAAAAATATTCCTTAAACGATATGCAAATATTTTCAACGGATTCTTGTTCAGGGCGTCGTTGACTATGACTGAGTACAATTTCAAGACATTCCAACATACTTGGAATGTCCAAGTGCATGGATCGCTTTCCTGATTTTCAAAAGTTCATTAAAAATATTCTTCAAGAGATATGCAAATATATTCAACGGATTCTTGTTCAGGGCATGCTTGACTATGACTGTGTACAATTTCAAGACATTCCAAGATACTTTTGGGGTCTTTTTTGACAAAAAAGTTAAGTCACTGCCTCAGTGCATGGATCGCTTTCCTGATTTTCAAAAATTCATTTAAAATATTCCTGAAGCGATATGCAAATATTTTCAACGGATTCTTGTTCAGGGCGTCGTTGACTATGACTGAGTACAATTTCAAGACATTCCAACATACTTGGAATGTCCAAGTGCATGGATCGCTTTCCTGATTTTCAAAAATTCATTAAAAATATTCCTTAAGCGATATGCAAATATATTCAACGGATTCTTGTTCAGGGCATGCTTGACTATGACTGTGTACAATTTCAAGACATTCCAAGATACTTTTGGGGTCTTTTTTGAATAAAAAGTTAAGTCACTGCCTAAGTGCATGGATCGCTTTCCTGATTTTCAGAAATTCTTTAAAAATATTCCTTAAACGATATGCAAATATTTTCAACGGATTCTTGTTCAGGGCATCGTTGACTATGACTGATTACAATTTCAAGACATTCCAACATACTTGGAATGTCCAAGTGCATGGATCGCTTTCCTGATTTTCAAAAGTTCATTAAAAATATTCTTCAAGAGATATGCAAATATATTCAACGGATTCTTGTTCAGGGCATGCTTGACTATGACTGTGTACAATTTCAAGACATTCCAAGATACTTTTGGGGTCTTTTTTGACAAAAAAGTTAAGTCACTGCCTAAGTGCATGGATCGCTTTCCTGATTTTCAAAAGTTCATTAAAAATATTCTTCAAGAGATATGCAAATATATTCAACGGATTCTTGTTCAGGGCATGCTTGACTATGACTGTGTACAATTTCAAGACATTCCAAGATACTTTTGGGGTCTTTTTTGACGAAAAAGTTAAGTCACTGCCTAAGTGCATGGATCGCTTTCCTGATTTTCAAAAATTCATTAAAAATATTCCTTAAGCGATATGCAAATATTTTCACCGGATTCTTGTTCAGGGCGTCGTTGACTATGACTGAGTACAATTTCAAGACATTCCAACATACTTGGAATGTCCAAGTGCATGGATCGCTTTCCTGATTTTCAAAAGTTCATTAAAAATATTCTTCAAGAGATATGCAAATATATTCAACGGATTCTTGTTCAGGGCATGCTTGACTATGACTGTGTACAATTTCGAGACATTCCAAGATACCTTTGGGGTCTTTTTTGAATAAAAAGTTAAGTCACTGCCTAAGTGCACAGACTTTCATCATTTTCAAAAATTCATTAAAAATATTCCTTAAGAGATATGCAAATATTTTCAATGGATTCTTGTTCAGGGCGTCGTTGACTATGACCGAGTACAATTTCAAGACATTCCAACATACTTGGAATGTCCAAGTGCATGGATCGCTTTCCGGATTTTCAAAAATTCATTAAAAATATTCTTCAAGAGATATGCAAATATATTCAACGGATTCTTGTTCAGGGCATGCTTGACTATGACTGTGTACAATTTCAAGACATTCCAAGATACTTTTGGGGTCTTTTTTGACGAAAAAGTTAAGTCACTGCCTAAGTGCATGGATCGCTTTCCTGATTTTCAGAAATTCTTTAAAAATATTCCTTAAACGATATGCAAATATTTTCAACGGATTCTAGTTCAGGGCGTCGTTGACTATGACTGAGTACAATTTCAAGACATTCCAACATACTTGGAATGTCCAAGTGCATGGATCGCTTTCCTGATTTTCAAAAGTTCATTAAAAATATTCTTCAAGAGATATGCAAATATATTCAACGGATTCTTGTTCAGGGCATGCTTGACTATGACTGTGTACAATTTCAAGACATTCCAAGATACTTTTGGGGTCTTTTTTGAATAAAAAGTTAAGTCACTGCCTAAGTGCACAGACTTTCCTCATTTTCAAAAATTCATTAAAAATATTCCTTAAGAGATATGCAAATATTTTCAATTGATTCTTGTTCAGGGCGTCGTTGACTATGACTGAGTACAATTTCAAGACATTCCAACATACTTGGAATGTCCAAGTGCATGGATCGCTTTTCGGATTTTCAAAAATTCATTAAAAATATTCTTCAAGAGATATGCAAATATATTCAACGGATTCTTGTTCAGGGCATGCTTGACTATGACTGTGTACAATTTCAAGACATTCCAAGATACTTTTGGGGTCTTTTTTGACAAAAAAGTTAAGTCACTGCCTAAGTGCATGGATCGCTTTCCTGATTTTCAGAAATTCTTTAAAAATATTCCTTAAACGATATGCAAATATTTTCAACGGATTCTTGTTCAGGGCGTCGTTGACTATGACTGAGTACAATTTCAAGACATTCCAACATACTTGGAATGTCAAAGTGCATGGATCGCTTTCCTGATTTTCAAAAGTTCATTAAAAATATTCTTCAAGAGATATGCAAATATATTCAACGGATTCTTGTTCAGGGCATGCTTGACTATGACTGTGTACAATTTCAAGACATTCCAAGATACTTTTGGGGTCTTTTTTGAATAAAAAGTTAAGTCACTGCCTAAGTGCACAGACTTTCAAAAATTCATTAAAAATATTCCTTAAGAGATATGCAAATATTTTCAATGGATTCTTGTTCAGGGCGTCGTTGACTATGACCGAGTACAATTTCAAGACATTCCAACATACTTGGAATGTCCAAGTGCATGGATCGCTTTCCGGATTTTCAAAAATTCATTAAAAATATTCTTCAAGAGATATGCAAATATATTCAACGGATTCTTGTTCAGGGCATGCTTGACTATGACTGTGTACAATTTCAAGACATTCCAAGATACCTTTGGGGTCTTTTTTGAATAAAAAGTTAAGTCACTGCCTAAGTGCACAGACTTTCATCATTTTCAAAAATTCATTAAAAATATTCCTTAAGAGATATGCAAATATTTTCAATGGATTCTTGTTCAGGGCGTCGTTGACTATGACCGAGTACAATTTCAAGACATTCCAACATACTTGGAATGTCCAAGTGCATGGATCACTTTCCGGATTTTCAAAAATTCATTAAAAATATTCTTCAAGAGATATGCAAATATATTCAACGGATTCTTGTTCAGGGCATTCTTGACTATGACTGTGTACAATTTCAAGACATTCCAAGATACTTTTGGGGTCTTTTTTGACGAAAAAGTTAAGTCACTGCCTAAGTGCATGGATCGCTTTCCTGATTTTCAGAAATTCTTTAAAAATATTCCTTAAACGATACGCAAATATTTTCAACGGATTCTTGTTCAGGGCGTCGTTGACTATGACTGAGTACAATTTCAAGACATTCCAACATACTTGGAATGTCCAAGTGCATGGATCGCTTTCCTGATTTTCAAAAGTTCATTAAAAATATTCTTCAAGAGATATGCAAATATATTCAACGGATTCTTGTTCAGGGCATGCTTGACTATGACTGTGTACAATTTCAAGACATTCCAAGATACGTTTGGGGTCTTTTTTGACAAAAAAGTTAAGTCACTGCCTAAGTGCATGGATCGCTTTCCTGATTTTCAAAAATTCATTAGAAATATTCCTTAAGCGATATGCAAATATTTTCAACGGATTCTTGTTCAGGGCGTCGTTGACTATGACTGAGTACAATTTCAAGACATTCCAACATACTTGGAATGTCCAAGTGCATGGATCGCTTTCCTGATTTTCAAAAGTTCATTAAAAATATTCTTCAAGAGATATGCAAATATATTCAACGGATTCTTGTTCAGGGCATGCTTGACTATGACTGTGTACAATTTCAAGACATTCCAAGATACCTTTGGGGTCTTTTTTGAATAAAAAGTTAAGTCACTGCCTAAATGCACAGACTTTCATCATTTTCAAAAATTCATTAAAAATATTCCTTAAACGATATGCAAATATTTTCAACGGATTCTTGTTCAGGGCGTCGTTGACTATGACTGAGTACAATTTCAAGACATTCCAACATACTTGGAATGTCCAAGTGCATGGATCGCTTTCCTGATTTTCAAAAGTTCATTAAAAATATTCTTCAAGAGATATGCAAATATATTCAACGGATTCTTGTTCAGGGCATGCTTGACTATGACTGTGTACAATTTCAAGACATTCCAAGATACTTTTGGGGTCTTTTTTGAATAAAAAGTTAAGTCACTGCCTAAGTGCACAGACTTTCCTCATTTTCAAAAATTCATTAAAAATATTCCTTAAGAGATATGCAAATATTTTCAATGGATTCTTGTTCAGGGCGTCGTTGACTATGACCGAGTACAATTTCAAGACATTCCAACATACTTGGAATGTCCAAGTGCATGGATCGCTTTCCGGATTTTCAAAAATTCATTAAAAATATTCTTCAAGAGATATGCAAATATATTCAACGGATTCTTGTTCAGGGCATGCTTGACTATGACTGTGTACAATTTCAAGACATTCCAAGATACTTTTGGGGTCTTTTTTGACGAAAAAGTTAAGTCACTGCCTAAGTGCATGGATCGCTTTCCTGATTTTCAGAAATTCTTTAAAAATATTCCTTAAACGATATGCAAATATTTTCAACGGATTCTTGTTCAGGGCGTCGTTGACTATGACTGAGTACAATTTCAAGACATTCCAACATACTTGGAATGTCCAAGTGCATGGATCGCTTTCCTGATTTTCAAAAGTTCATTAAAAATATTCTTCAAGAGATATGCAAATATATTCAACGGATTCTTGTTCAGGGCATGCTTGACTATGACTGTGTACAATTTCAAGACATTCCAAGATACTTTTGGGGTCTTTTTTGAATAAAAAGTTAAGTCACTGCCTAAGTGCACAGACTTTCCTCATTTTCAAAAATTCATTAAAAATATTCCTTAAGAGATATGCAAATATTTTCAATTGATTCTTGTTCAGGGCGTCGTTGACTATGACTGAGTATAATTTCAAGACATTCCAACATACTTTGAATGTCCAAGTGCATGGATCGCTTTTCGGATTTTCAAAAATTCATTAAAAATTTTCTTCAAGAGATATGCAAATATATTCAACGGATTCTTGTTCAGGGCATGCTTGACTATGACTGTGTACAATTTCAAGACATTCCAACATACTTTGAATGTCCAGGTACATGGATCGCTTTCCTGATTTTCAAAAGTTCATTAAAAATATTCTTCAAGAGATATGCAAATATATTCAACGGATTCTTGTTCAGGGCATGCTTGACTATGACTGTGTACAATTTCAAGACATTCCAAGATACTTTTGGGGTCTTTTTTGACAAAAAAGTTAAGTCACTGCCTAAGTGCATGGATCGCTTTCCTGATTTTCAAAAATTCATTAGAAATATTCCTTAAGCGATATGCAAATATTTTCAACGGATTCTTGTTCAGGGCGTCGTTGACTATGACTGAGTACAATTTCAAGACATTCCAACATACTTGGAATGTCCAAGTGCATGGATCGCTTTCCTGATTTTCAAAAGTTCATTAAAAATATTCTTCAAGAGATATGCAAATATATTCAACGGATTCTTGTTCAGGGCATGCTTGACTATGACTGTGTACAATTTCAAGACATTCCAAGATACCTTTGGGGTCTTTTTTGAATAAAAAGTTAAGTCACTGCCTAAATGCACAGACTTTCATCATTTTCAAAAATTCATTAAAAATATTCCTTAAACGATATGCAAATATTTTCAACGGGTTCTTGTTCAGGGCGTCGTTGACTATGACTGAGTACAATTTCAAGACATTCCAACATACTTGGAATGTCCAAGTGCATGGATCGCTTTCCTGATTTTCAAAAGTTCATTAAAAATATTCTTCAAGAGATATGCAAATATATTCAACGGATTCTTGTTCAGGGCATGCTTGACTATGACTGTGTACACTTTCAAGACATTCCAAGATACTTTTGGGGTCTTTTTTGAATAAAAAGTTAAGTCACTGCCTAAGTGCACAGACTTTCCTCATTTTCAAAAATTCATTAAAAATATTCCTTAAGAGATATGCAAATATTTTCAATGGATTCTTGTTCAGGGCGTCGTTGACTATGACCGAGTACAATTTCAAGACATTCCAACATACTTGGAATGTCCAAGTGCATGGATCGCTTTCCGGATTTTCAAAAATTCATTAAAAATATTCTTCAAGAGATATGCAAATATATTCAACGGATTCTTGTTCAGGGCATTCTTGACTATGACTGTGTACAATTTCAAGACATTCCAAGATACTTTTGGGGTCTTTTTTGACGAAAAAGTTAAGTCACTGCCTAAGTGCATGGATCGCTTTCCTGATTTTCAGAAATTCTTTAAAAATATTCCTTAAACGATATGCAAATATTTTCAACGGATTCTTGTTCAGGGCGTCGTTGACTATGACTGAGTACAATTTCAAGACATTCCAACATACTTGGAATGTCCAAGTGCATGGATCGCTTTCCTGATTTTCAAAAGTTCATTAAAAATATTCTTCAAGAGATATGCAAATATATTCAACGGATTCTTGTTCAGGGCATGCTTGACTATGACTGTGTACAATTTCAAGACATTCCAAGATACTTTTGGGGTCTTTTTTGAATAAAAAGTTAAGTCACTGCCTAAGTGCACAGACTTTCCTCATTTTCAAAAATTCATTAAAAATATTCCTTAAGAGATATGCAAATATTTTCAATTGATTCTTGTTCAGGGCGTCGTTGACTATGACTGAGTACAATTTCAAGACATTCCAACATGCTTTGAATGTCCAAGTGCATGGATCGCTTTTCGGATTTTCAAAAATTCATTAAAAATATTCTTCAAGAGATATGCAAATATATTCAACGGATTCTTGTTCAGGGCATGCTTGACTATGACTGTGTACAATTTCAAGACATTCCAACATACTTTGAATGTCCAGGTACATGGATCGCTTTCCTGATTTTCAAAAGTTCATTAAAAATATTCTTCAAGCGATATGCAAATATATTCAACGGATTCTTGTTCAGGGCATGCTTGACTATGACTGTGTACAATTTCAAGACATTCCAAGATACTTTTGGGGTCTTTTTTGAATAAAAAGTTAAGTCACTGCCTAAGTGCACAGAAATTCCTCATTTTCAAAAATTCATTAAAAATATTCCTTAAGAGATATGCAAATATTTTCAATTGATTCTTGTTCAGAGCGTCGTTGACTATGACTGAGTACAATTTCAAGACATTCCAACATACTTGGAATGTCCAAGTGCATGGATCGCTTTTCGGATTTTCAAAAATTCATTAAAAATATTCTTCAAGAGATATGCAAATATATTCAACGGATTCTTGTTCAGGGCATGCTTGACTATGACTGTGTACAATTTCAAGACATTCCAAGATACTTTTGGGGTCTTTTTTGACGAAAAAGTTAAGTCACTGCCTAAGTGCATGGATCGCTTTCCTGATTTTCAAAAATTCATTAAAAATATTCCTTAAGCGATATGCAAATATTTTCAACGGATTCTTGTTCAGGGCGTCGTTGACTATGACTGAGTACAATTTCAAGACATTCCAACATACTTGGAATGTCCAAGTGCATGGATCGCTTTCCTGATTTTCAAAAGTTCATTCAAAATATTCTTCAAGAGATATGCAAATATATTCAACGGATTCTTGTTCAGGGCATGCTTGACTATGACTGTGTACAATTTCAAGACATTCCAAGATACTTTTGGGGTCTTTTTTGACGAAAAAGTTAAGTCACTGCCTAAGTGCATGGATCGCTTTCCTGATTTTCAGAAATTCTTTAAAAATATTCCTTAAACGATATGCAAATATTTTCAACGGATTCTTGTTCAGGGCGTCGTTGACTATGACTGAGTACAATTTCAAGACATTCCAACATACTTGGAATGTCCAAGTGCATGGATCGCTTTCCTGATTTTCAAAAGTTCATTAAAAATATTCTTCAAGAGATATGCAAATATATTCAACGGATTCTTGTTCAGGGCATGCTTGACTATGACTGTGTACAATTTCAAGACATATCAAGATACTTTTGGGGTCTTTTTTGAATAAAAAGTTAAGTCACTGCCTAAGTGCACAGACTTTCCTCATTTTCAAAAATTCATTAAAAATATTCCTTAAGAGATATGCAAATATTTTCAATTGATTCTTGTTCAGGGCGTCGTTGACTATGACTGAGTACAATTTCAAGACATTCCAACATACTTGGAATGTCCAAGTGCATGGATCGCTTTTCGGATTTTCAAAAATTCATTAAAAATATTCTTCAAGAGATATGCAAATATATTCAACGGTTTCTTGTTCAGGGCATGCTTGACTATGACTGTGTACAATTTCAAGACATTCCAAGATACTTTTGGGGTCTTTTTTGACAAAAAAGTTAAGTCACTGCCTAAGTGCATGGATTGCTTTCCTGATTTTCAAAAATTCATTAAAAATATTCCTTAAGCGATATGCAAACATTTTCAACGGATTCTTGTTCAGGGCGTCGTTGACTATGACTGAGTACAATTTCAAGACATTCCAACATACTTGGAATGTCCAAGTGCATGGATCGCTTTCCGGATTTTCAAAAATTCATTTAAAATATTCTTCAAGAGATATGCAAATATATTCAACGGATTCTTGTTCAGGGCATGCTTGACTATGACTGTGTACGCTTTCAAGACATTCCAAGATACTTTTGGGGTCTTTTTTGAATAAAAAGTTAAGTCACTGCCTAAGTGCACAGACTTTCCTCATTTCCAAAAATTCATTAAAAATATTCCTTAAGAGATATGCAAATATTTTCAATGGATTCTTGTTCAGGGCGTCGTTGACTATGACCGAGTACAATTTCAAGACATTCCAACATACTTGGAATGTCCAAGTGCATGGATCGCTTTCCGGATTTTCAAAAATTCATTAAAAATATTCTTCAAGAGATATGCAAATATATTCAACGGATTCTTGTTCAGGGCATGCTTGACTATGACTGTGTACAATTTCAAGACATTCCAAGATACTTTTGGGGTCTTTTTTGACGAAAAAGTTAAGTCACTGCCTAAGTGCATGGATCGCTTTCCTGATTTTCAAAAATTCATTAAAAATATTCCTTAAGCGATATGCAAATATTTTCAACGGATTCTTGTTCAGGGCGTCGTTGACTATGACTGAGTACAATTTCAAGACATTCCAACATACTTGGAATGTCCAAGTGCATGGATCGCTTTCCGGATTTTCAAAAATTCATTAAAAATATTCTTCAAGAGATATGCAAATATATTCAACGGATTCTTATTCAGGGCATGCTTGACTATGACTGTGTACAATTTCAAGACATTCCAATTTACTTTTGGGTTTTTTTTTGAAAAAAAAGTCAAGTCACTAAGTGCATCAGGGCAAATGGATCGTTTCCTTCGTCTCACCTGATATCCTGCTGTGTGATCCACGGTGTCCAAACGTTTGTTTCCAGCGACTGGACGACATGGATGAACTCCTGCAGCTTTAATTCTTTAAAAACAACCCAAAAACATCAAAAGTTAAGTCACTGCCTAAGTGCATGGATCGCTTTCCTGATTTTCAAAAATTCATTAAAAATATTCCTCGAGATATGCAAATATATTCAACGGATTCTTGTTCAGGGCATGCTTGACTATGACTGTGTACAATTTCAAGACATTCCAACATACTTGGAATGTCCAAGTGCATGGATCGCTTTTCGGATTTTCAAAAATTCATTAAAAATATTCTTCAAGAGATATGCAAATATATTCAACGGATTCTTGTTCAGGGCATGCTTGACTATGACTGTGTACAATTTCAAGACATTCCAACATACTTTGAATGTCCAGGTACATGGATCGCTTTCCTGATTTTCAAAAGTTCATTAAAAATATTCTTCAAGCGATATGCAAATATATTCAACGGATTCTTGTTCAGGGCATGCTTGACTATGACTGTGTACAATTTCAAGACATTCCAAGATACTTTTGGGGTCTTTTTTGAATAAAAAGTTAAGTCACTGCCTAAGTGCACAGAAATTCCTCATTTTCAAAAATTCATTAAAAATATTCCTTAAGAGATATGCAAATATTTTCAATTGATTCTTGTTCAGAGCGTCGTTGACTATGACTGAGTACAATTTCAAGACATTCCAACATACTTGGAATGTCCAAGTGCATGGATCGCTTTTCGGATTTTCAAAAATTCATTAAAAATATTCTTCAAGAGATATGCAAATATATTCAACGGATTCTTGTTCAGGGCATGCTTGACTATGACTGTGTACAATTTCAAGACATTCCAAGATACTTTTGGGGTCTTTTTTGACGAAAAAGTTAAGTCACTGCCTAAGTGCATGGATCGCTTTCCTGATTTTCAAAAATTCATTAAAAATATTCCTTAAGCGATATGCAAATATTTTCAACGGATTCTTGTTCAGGGCGTCGTTGACTATGACTGAGTACAATTTCAAGACATTCCAACATACTTGGAATGTCCAAGTGCATGGATCGCTTTCCTGATTTTCAAAAGTTCATTCAAAATATTCTTCAAGAGATATGCAAATATATTCAACGGATTCTTGTTCAGGGCATGCTTGACTATGACTGTGTACAATTTCAAGACATTCCAAGATACTTTTGGGGTCTTTTTTGACGAAAAAGTTAAGTCACTGCCTAAGTGCATGGATCGCTTTCCTGATTTTCAGAAATTCTTTAAAAATATTCCTTAAACGATATGCAAATATTTTCAACGGATTCTTGTTCAGGGCGTCGTTGACTATGACTGAGTACAATTTCAAGACATTCCAACATACTTGGAATGTCCAAGTGCATGGATCGCTTTCCTGATTTTCAAAAGTTCATTAAAAATATTCTTCAAGAGATATGCAAATATATTCAACGGATTCTTGTTCAGGGCATGCTTGACTATGACTGTGTACAATTTCAAGACATATCAAGATACTTTTGGGGTCTTTTTTGAATAAAAAGTTAAGTCACTGCCTAAGTGCACAGACTTTCCTCATTTTCAAAAATTCATTAAAAATATTCCTTAAGAGATATGCAAATATTTTCAATTGATTCTTGTTCAGGGCGTCGTTGACTATGACTGAGTACAATTTCAAGACATTCCAACATACTTGGAATGTCCAAGTGCATGGATCGCTTTTCGGATTTTCAAAAATTCATTAAAAATATTCTTCAAGAGATATGCAAATATATTCAACGGTTTCTTGTTCAGGGCATGCTTGACTATGACTGTGTACAATTTCAAGACATTCCAAGATACTTTTGGGGTCTTTTTTGACAAAAAAGTTAAGTCACTGCCTAAGTGCATGGATTGCTTTCCTGATTTTCAAAAATTCATTAAAAATATTCCTTAAGCGATATGCAAACATTTTCAACGGATTCTTGTTCAGGGCGTCGTTGACTATGACTGAGTACAATTTCAAGACATTCCAACATACTTGGAATGTCCAAGTGCATGGATCGCTTTCCGGATTTTCAAAAATTCATTTAAAATATTCTTCAAGAGATATGCAAATATATTCAACGGATTCTTGTTCAGGGCATGCTTGACTATGACTGTGTACGCTTTCAAGACATTCCAAGATACTTTTGGGGTCTTTTTTGAATAAAAAGTTAAGTCACTGCCTAAGTGCACAGACTTTCCTCATTTCCAAAAATTCATTAAAAATATTCCTTAAGAGATATGCAAATATTTTCAATGGATTCTTGTTCAGGGCGTCGTTGACTATGACCGAGTACAATTTCAAGACATTCCAACATACTTGGAATGTCCAAGTGCATGGATCGCTTTCCGGATTTTCAAAAATTCATTAAAAATATTCTTCAAGAGATATGCAAATATATTCAACGGATTCTTGTTCAGGGCATGCTTGACTATGACTGTGTACAATTTCAAGACATTCCAAGATACTTTTGGGGTCTTTTTTGACGAAAAAGTTAAGTCACTGCCTAAGTGCATGGATCGCTTTCCTGATTTTCAAAAATTCATTAAAAATATTCCTTAAGCGATATGCAAATATTTTCAACGGATTCTTGTTCAGGGCGTCGTTGACTATGACTGAGTACAATTTCAAGACATTCCAACATACTTGGAATGTCCAAGTGCATGGATCGCTTTCCGGATTTTCAAAAATTCATTAAAAATATTCTTCAAGAGATATGCAAATATATTCAACGGATTCTTATTCAGGGCATGCTTGACTATGACTGTGTACAATTTCAAGACATTCCAATTTACTTTTGGGTTTTTTTTTGAAAAAAAAGTCAAGTCACTAAGTGCATCAGGGCAAATGGATCGTTTCCTTCGTCTCACCTGATATCCTGCTGTGTGATCCACGGTGTCCAAACGTTTGTTTCCAGCGACTGGACGACATGGATGAACTCCTGCAGCTTTAATTCTTTAAAAACAACCCAAAAACATCAAAAGTTAAGTCACTGCCTAAGTGCATGGATCGCTTTCCTGATTTTCAAAAATTCATTAAAAATATTCCTCAAGAGATATGCAAATATATTCAACGGATTCTTGTTCAGGGCATGCTTGACTATGACTGTGTACAATTTCAAGACATTCCAACATACTTGGAATGTCCAAGTGCATGGATCGCTTTTCGGATTTTCAAAAATTCATTAAAAATATTCTTCAAGAGATATGCAAATATATTCAACGGATTCTTGTTCAGGGCATGCTTGACTATGACTGTGTACAATTTCAAGACATTCCAAGATACTTTTGGGGTCTTTTTTGAATAAAAAGTTAAGTCACTGCCTAAGTGCATGGATCGCTTTCCTGATTTTCAAAAATTCATTAAAAATATTCCTTAAGCGATATGCAAATATTTTCAACGGATTCTTGTTCAGGGCGTCGTTGAATATGACTGAGTACAATTTCAAGACATTCCAACATACTTGGAATGTCCAAGTGCATGGATCGCTTTCCTGATTTTCAAAAGTTCATTAAAAATATTCTTCAAGAGATATGCAAATATATTCAACGGATTCTTGTTCAGGGCATGCTTGACTATGACTGTGTACAATTTCAAGACATTCCAAGATACTTTTGGGGTCTTTTTTGAATAAAAAGTTAAGTCACTGCCTAAGTGCACAGACTTTCCTCATTTTCAAAAATTCATTAAAAATATTCCTTAAGAGATATGCAAATATTTTCAATTGATTCTTGTTCAGGGCGTCGTTGACTATGACTGAGTACAATTTAAAGACATTCCAACATACTTGGAATGTCCAAGTGCATGGATCGCTTTTCGGATTTTCAAAAATTCATTAAAAATATTCTTCAAGAGATATGCAAATATATTCAACGGATTCTTGTTCAGGGCATGCTTGACTATGACTGTGTACAATTTCAAGACATTCCAAGATACTTTTGGGGTCTTTTTTGACGAAAAAGTTAAGTCACTGCCTAAGTGCATGGATCGCTTTCCTGATTTTCAAAAATTCATTAAAAATATTCCTTAAGCGATATGCAAATATTTTCAACGGATTCTTGTTCAGGGCGTCGTTGACTATGACTGAGTACAATTTCAAGACATTCCAACATACTTGGAATGTCCAAGTGCATGGATCGCTTTCCTGATTTTCAAAAGTTCATTAAAAATATTCTTCAAGAGATATGCAAATATATTCAACGGATTCTTGTTCAGGGCATGCTTGACTATGACTGTGTACAATTTCAAGACATTCCAAGATACCTTTGGGGTCTTTTTTGGATAAAAAGTTAAGTCACTGCCTAAGTGCACAGACTTTCATCATTTTCAAAAATTCATTAAAAATATTCCTTAAGAGATATGCAAATATTTTCAATGGATTCTTGTTCAGGGCGTCGTTGACTATGACCGAGTACAATTTCAAGACATTCCAACATACTTGGAATGTCCAAGTGCATGGATTGCTTTCCGGATTTTCAAAAATTCAATAAAAATATTCTTCAAGAGATATGCAAATATATTCAACGGATTCTTGTTCAGGGCATGCTTGACTATGACTGTGTACAATTTCAAGACATTCCAAGATACTTTTGGGGTCTTTTTTGACGAATAAGTTAAGTCACTGCCTAAGTGCATGGATCGCTTTCCTGATTTTCAGAAATTCTTTAAAAATATTCCTTAAACGATATGCAAATATTTTCAACAGATTCTTGTTCAGGGCGTCGTTGACTATGACTGAGTACAATTTCAAGACATTCCAACATACTTGGAATGTCCAAGTGCATGGATCGCTTTCCTGATTTTCAAAAGTTCATTAAAAATATTCTTCAAGAGATATGCAAATATATTCAACGGATTCTTGTTCAGGGCATGCTTGACTATGACTGTGTACAATTTCAAGACATTCCAAGATACTTTTGGGGTCTTTTTTGAATAAAAAGTTAAGTCACTGCCTAAGTGCACAGACTTTCCTCATTTTCAAAAATTCATTAAAAATATTCCTTAAGAGATATGCAAATATTTTCAATTGATTCTTGTTCAGGGCGTCGTTGACTATGACTGAGTACAATTTCAAGACATTCCAACATACTTTGAATGTCCAAGTGCATGGATCGCTTTTCGGATTTTCAAAAATTCATTAAAAATATTCTTCAAGAGATATGCAAATATATTCAACGGATTCTTGTTCAGGGCATGCTTGACTATGACTGTGTACAATTTCAAGACATTCCAAGATACTTTTGGGGTCTTTTTTGACAAAAAAGTTAAGTCACTGCCTAAGTGCATGGATCGCTTTCCTGATTTTCAAAAATTCATAAAAAATATTCCTTAAGCGATATGCAAATATTTTCAACGGATTCTTGTTCAGGGCGTCGTTGACTATGACTGAGTACAATTTCAAGACATTCCAACATACTTGGAATGTCCAAGTGCATGGATCGCTTTCCTGATTTTCAAAAGTTCATTAAAAATATTCTTCAAGAGATATGCAAATATATTCAACGGATTCTTGTTCAGGGCATGCTTGACTATGACTGCGTACAATTTCAAGACATTCCAAGATACTTTTGGGGTCTTTTTTGAATAAAAAGTTAAGTCACTGCCTAAGTGCACAGACTTTCCTCATTTTCAAAAATTCATTAAAAATATTCCTTAAGAGATATGCAAAATATTTTCAATTGATTCTTGTTCAGGGCGTCGTTGACTATGACTGAGTACAATTTCAAGACATTCCAACATACTTGGAATGTCCAAGTGCATGGATCGCTTTTCGGATTTTCAAAAATTCATTAAAAATATTCTTCAAGAGATATGCAAATATATTCAACGGATTCTTGTTCAGGGCATGCTTGACTATGACTGTGTACAATTTCAAGACATTCCAAGATACTTTTGGGGTCTTTTTTGACAAAAAAGTTAAGTCACTGCCTAAGTGCATGGATCGCTTTCCTGATTTTCAGAAATTCTTTAAAAATATTCCTTAAACGCTATGCAAATATTTTCAACGGATTCTTGTTCAGGGCGTCGTTGACTATGACTGAGTACAATTTCAAGACATTCCAACATACTTGGAATGTCCAAGTGCATGGATCGCTTTCCTGATTTTCAAAAGTTCATTAAAAATATTCTTCAAGAGATATGCAAATATATTCAACGGATTCTTGTTCAGGGCATGCTTGACTATGACTGTGTACAATTTCAAGACATTCCAAGATACTTTTGGGGTCTTTTTTGAATAAAAAGTTAAGTCACTGCCTAAGTGCACAGACTTTCCTCATTTTCAAAAATTCATTAAAAATATTCCTTAAGAGATATGCAAATATTTTCAATGGATTCTTGTTCAGGGCGTCGTTGACTATGACCGAGTACAATTTCAAGACATTCCAACATACTTGGAATGTCCAAGTGCATGGATCGCTTTTCGGATTTTCAAAAATTCATTAAAAATATTCCTCAAGAGATATGCAAATATATTCAACGGATTCTTGTTCAGGGCATGCTTGACTATGACTGTGTACAATTTCAAGACATTCCAAGATACTTTTGGGGTCTTTTTTGACGAAAAAGTTAAGTCACTGCCTAAGTGCATGGATCACTTTCCTGATTTTCAGAAATTCTTTAAAAATATTCCTTAAACGATATGCAAATATTTTCAACGGATTCTTGTTCAGGGCGTCGTTGACTATGACTGAGTACAATTTCAAGACATTCCAACATACTTGGAATGTCCAAGTGCATGGATCGCTTTCCTGATTTTCAAAAGTTCATTAAAAATATTCTTCAAGAGATATGCAAATATATTCAACGGATTCTTGTTCAGGGCATGCTTGACTATGACTGCGTACAATTTCAAGACATTCCAAGATACTTTTGGGGTCTTTTTTGAATAAAAGTTAAGTCACTGCCTAAGTGCACAGACTTTCCTCATTTTCAAAAATTCATTAAAAATATTCCTTAAGAGATATGCAAATATTTTCAATAGATTCTTGTTCAGGGCGTCGTTGACTATGACTGAGTACAATTTCAAGACATTCCAACATACTTGGAATGTCCAAGTGCATGGATCGCTTTTCGGATTTTCAAAAATTCATTAAAAATATTCTTCAAGAGATATGCAAATATATTCAACGGATTCTTGTTCAGGGCATGCTTGACTATGACTGTGTACAATTTCAAGACATTCCAAGATACTTTTGGGGTCTTTTTGACAAAAAAGTTAAGTCACTGCCTAAGTGCATGGATCGCTTTCCTGATTTTCAGAAATTCTTTAAAAATATTCCTTAAACGATATGCAAATATTTTCAATTGATTCTTGTTCAGGGCGTCGTTGACTATGACTGAGTACAATTTCAAGACATTCCAACATACTTGGAATGTCCAAGTGCATGGATCGCTTTCCTGATTTTCAAAAGTTCATTAAAAATATTCTTCAAGAGATATGCAAATATATTCAACGGATTCTTGTTCAGGGCATGCTTGACTATGACTGTGTACAATTTCAAGACATTCCAAGATACTTTTGGGGTCTTTTTTGACGAAAAAGTTAAGTCACTGCCTAAGTGCATGGATCGCTTTCCTAATTTTCAGAAATTCTTTAAAAATATTCCTTAAACGATATGCAAATATTTTCAACGGATTCTTGTTCAGGGCGTCGTTGACTATGACTGAGTACAATTTCAAGACATTCCAACATACTTGGAATGTCCAAGTGCATGGATCGCTTTCCTGATTTTCAAAAGTTCATTAAAAATATTCTTCAAGAGATATGCAAATATATTCAACGGATTCTTGTTCAGGGCATGCTTGACTATGACTGTGTACAATTTCAAGACATTCCAAGATACTTTTGGGGTCTTTTTTGAATAAAAAGTTAAGTCACTGCCTAAGTGCACAGACTTTCCTCATTTTCAAAAATTCATTAAAAATATTCCTTAAGAGATATGCAAATATTTTCAATTGATTCTTGTTCAGGGCGTCGTTGACTATGACTGAGTACAATTTCAAGACATTCCAACATACTTTGAATGTCCAAGTGCATGGATCGCTTTTCGGATATTCAAAAATTCATTAAAAATATTCTTCAAGAGATATGCAAATATATTCAACGGATTCTTGTTCAGGGCATGCTTGACTATGACTGTGTACAATTTCAAGACATTCCAAGATACTTTTGGGGTCTTTTTTGACAAAAAAGTTAAGTCACTGCCTAAGTGCATGGATCACTTTCCTGATTTTCAAAAATTCATTAAAAATATTCCTTAAGCGATATGCAAATATTTTCAACGGATTCTTGTTCAGGGCGTCGTTGACTATGACTGAGTACAATTTCAAGACATTCCAACATACTTGGAATGTCCAAGTGCATGGATCGCTTTCCTGATTTTCAAAAGTTCATTAAAAATATTCTTCAAGAGATATGCAAATATATTCAACGGATTCTTGTTCAGGGCATGCTTGACTATGACTGTGTACAATTTCAAGACATTCCAAGATACTTTTGGGGTCTTTTTTGAATAAAAAGTTAAGTCACTGCCTAAGTGCATGGATCACTTTCCTGATTTTCAAAAATTAATTAAAAATATTCCTTAAGCGATATGCAAATATTTTCAACGGATTCTTGTTCAGGGCGTCGTTGACTATGACTGAGTACAATTTCAAGACATTCCAACATACTTGGAATGTCCAAGTGCATGGATCGCTTTCCTGATTTTCAAAAGTTCATTAAAAATATTCTTCAAGAGATATGCAAATATATTCAACGGATTCTTGTTCAGGGCATGCTTGACTATGACTGTGTACAATTTCAAGACATTCCAAGATACCTTTGGGGTCTTTTTTGAATAAAAAGTTAAGTCACTGCCTAAGTGCACAGACTTTCATCATTTTCAAAAATTCATTAAAAATATTCCTTAAGAGATATGCAAATATTTTCAATGGATTCTTGTTCAGGGCGTCGTTGACTATGACCGAGTACAATTTCAAGACATTCCAACATACTTGGAATGTCCAAGTGCATGGATCGCTTTCCGGATTTTCAAAAATTCATTAAAAATATTCTTCAAGAGATATGCAAATATATTCAACGGATTCTTGTTCAGGGCATTCTTGACTATGACTGTGTACAATTTCAAGACATTCCAAGATACTTTTGGGGTCTTTTTTGACGAAAAAGTTAAGTCACTGCCTAAGTGCATGGATCGCTTTCCTGATTTTCAGAAATTCTTTAAAAATATTCCTTAAACTATACGCAAATATTTTCAACAGATTCTTGTTCAGGGAGTCGTTGACTATGACTGAGTACAATTTCAAGACATTCCAACATACTTGGAATGTCCAAGTGCATGGATCGCTTTTCGGATTTTCAAAAATTCATTAAAAATATTATTCAAGAGATATGCAAATATATTCAACATATTCTTGTTCAGGGCATGCTTGACTATGACTGTGTACAATTTCAAGACATTCCAAGATACTTTTGGGGTCTTTTTTGACAAAAAAGTTTAGTCACTGCCTAAGTGCATGGATCGCTTTCCTGATTTTCAGAAATTCTTTAAAAATATTCCTTAAACGATATGCAAATATTTTCAACGGATTCTTGTTGAGGGCGTCGTTGACTATGACTGAGTACAATTTCAAGACATTCCAACATACTTGCAATGTCCAAGTGCATGGATCGCTTTCCTGATTTTCAAAAGTTCATTAAAAATATTCTTCAAGAGATATGCAAATATATTCAACGGATTCTTGTTCAGGGCATGCTTGACTATGACTGTGTACAATTTCAAGACATTCCAAGATACCTTTGGGGTCTTTTTTGAATAAAAAGTTAAGTCACTGTCTAAGTGCACAGACTTTCATCATTTTCAAAAATTCATTAAAAATATTCCTTAAGAGATATGCAAATATTTTCAATGGATTCTTGTTCAGGGCGTCGTTGACTATGACCGAGTACAATTTCAAGACATTCCAACATACTTGGAATGTCCAAGTGCATGGATCGCTTTCCTGATTTTCAAAAGTTCATTAAAAATATTCTTCAAGAGATATGCAAATATATTCAACGGATTCTTGTTCAGGGCATGCTTGACTATGACTGTGTACAATTTCAAGACATTCCAAGATACCTTTGGGGTCTTTTTTGAATAAAAAGTTAAGTCACTGCCTAAGTGCACAGACTTTCATCATTTTCAAAAATTCATTAAAAATATTCCTTAAGAGATATGCAAATATTTTCAATGGATTCTTGTTCAGGGCGTCGTTGACTATGACCGAGTACAATTTCAAGACATTCCAACATACTTGGAATGTCCAAGTGCATGGATCGCTTTCCGGATTTTCAAAAATTAATTAAAAATATTCTTCAAGAGATATGCAAATATATTCAACGGATTCTTGTTCAGGGCATGCTTGACTATGACTGTGTACAATTTCAAGACATTCCAAGATACTTTTGGGGTCTTTTTCGACGAAAAAGTTAAGTCACTGCCTAAGTGCATGGATCGCTTTCCTGATTTTCAAAAATTCATTAAAAATATTCCTTAAGCGATATGCAAATATTTTCAACGGATTCTTGTTCAGGGCGTCGTTGACTATGACCGAGTACAATTTCAAGACATTCCAACATACTTTGAATGTCCAAGTACATGGATCGCTTTCCTGATTTTCAAAAGTTCATTAAAAATATTCTTCAAGAGATATGCAAATATATTCAACGGATTCTAGTTCAGGGCATGCTTGACTATGACTGTGTACAATTTCAAGACATTCCAAGATACTTTTGGGGTCTTTTTTGAATGAAAAGTTAAGTCACTGGCTTAGTGCACAGACTTTCCTCATTTTCAAAAATTCATTAAAAATATTCCTTAAGAGATATGCAAATATTTTCAATTGATTCTTGTTCAGAGCGTCGTTGACTATGACTGAGTACAATTTCAAGACATTCCAACATACTTGGAATGTCCAAGTGCATGGATCGCTTTTCGGATTTTCAAAAATTCATTAAAAATATTCTTCAAGAGATATGCAAATATATTCAACGGATTCTTGTTCAGGGCATGCTTGACTATGACTGTGTACAATTTCAAGACATTCCAAGATACTTTTGGGGTCTTTTTTGACGAAAAAGTTAAGTCACTGCCTAAGTGCATGGATCGCTTTCCTGATTTTCAAAAATTCATTAAAAATATTCCTTAAGCGATATGCAAATATTTTCAACGGATTCTTGTTCAGGGCGTCGTTGACTATGACTGAGTACAATTTCAAGACATTCCAACATACTTGGAATGTCCAAGTGCATGGATCGCTTTCCTGATTTTCAAAAGTTCATTAAAAATATTCTTCAAGAGATATGCAAATATATTCAACGGATTCTTGTTCAGGGCATGCTTGACTATGACTGTGTACAATTTCAAGACATTCCAAGATACATTTGGGGTCTTTTTTGACGAAAAAGTTAAGTCACTGCCTAAGTGCATGGATCGCTTTCCTGATTTTCAGAAATTCTTTAAAAATATTCCTTAAACGATATGCAAATATTTTCAACGGATTCTTGTTCAGGGCGTCGTTGACTATGACTGAGTACAATTTCAAGACATTCCAACATACTTGGAATGTCCAAGTGCATGGATCGCTTTCCTGATTTTCAAAAGTTCATTAAAAATATTCTTCAAGAGATATGCAAATATATTCAACGGATTCTTGTTCAGGGCATGCTTGACTATGACTGTGTACAATTTCAAGACATTCCAAGATACTTTTGGGGTCTTTTTTGAATAAAAAGTTAAGTCACTGCCTAAGTGCACAGACTTTCCTCATTTTCAAAAATTCATTAAAAATATTCCTTAAGAGATATGCAAATATTTTCAATTGATTCTTGTTCAGGGCGTCGTTGACTATGACTGAGTACAATTTCAAGACATTCCAACATACTTGGAATGTCCAAGTGCATGGATCGCTTTTCGGATTTTCAAAAATTCATTAAAAATATTCTTCAAGAGATATGCAAATATATTCAACGGTTTCTTGTTCAGGGCATGCTTGACTATGACTGTGTACAATTTCAAGACATTCCAAGATACTTTTGGGGTCTTTTTTGACAAAAAAGTTAAGTCACTGCCTAAGTGCATGGATTGCTTTCCTGATTTTCAAAAATTCATTAAAAATATTCCTTAAGCGATATGCAAATATTTTCAACGGATTCTTGTTCAGGGCGTCGTTGACTATGACTGAGTACAATTTCAAGACATTCCAACATACTTGGAATGTCCAAGTGCATGGATCGCTTTCCGGATTTTCAAAAATTCATTAAAAATATTCTTCAAGAGATATGCAAATATATTCAACGGATTCTTGTTCAGGGCATGCTTGACTATGACTGTGTACAATTTCAAGACATTCCAAGATACTTTTGGGGTCTTTTTTGAATAAAAAGTTAAGTCACTGCCTAAGTGCACAGACTTTACTCATTTCCAAAAATTCATTAAAAATATTCCTTAAGAGATATGCAAATATTTTCAATGGTTTCTGTTCAGGGCGTCGTTGACTATGACCGAGTACAATTTCAAGACATTACAACATACTTGGAATGTCCAAGTGCATGGATCGCTTTCCGGATTTTCAAAAATTCATTAAAAATATTCTTCAAGAGATATGCAAATATATTCAACGGATTCTTGTTCAGGGCATGCTTGACTATGACTGTGTACAATTTCAAGACATTCCAAGATACTTTTGGGGTCTTTTTTGACGAAAAAGTTAAGTCACTGCCTAAGTGCATGGATCGCTTTCCTGATTTTCAAAAATTCATTAAAAATATTCCTTAAGCGATATGCAAATATTTTCAACGGATTCTTGTTCAGGGCGTCGTTGACTATGACTGAGTACAATTTCAAGACATTCCAACATACTTGGAATGTCCAAGTGCATGGATCGCTTTCCGGATTTTCAAAAATTCATTAAAAATATTCTTCAAGAGATATGCAAATATATTCAACGGATTCTTATTCAGGGCATGCTTGACTATGACTGTGTACAATTTCAAGACATTCCAATTTACTTTTGGGGTTTTTTTTGAAAAAAAAGTCAAGTCACTAAGTGCATCAGGGCAAATGGATCGTTTCCTTCGTCTCACCTGATATCCTGCTGTGTGATCCACGGTGTCCAAACGTTTGTTTCCAGCGACTGGACGACATGGATGAACTCCTGCAGCTTTAATTCTTTAAAAACAACCCAAAAACATCAAAAGTTAAGTCACTGCCTAAGTGCATGGATCGCTTTCCTGATTTTCAAAAATTCATTAAAAATATTCCTCAAGAGATATGCAAATATATTCAACGGATTCTTGTTCAGGGCATGCTTGACTATGACTGTGTACAATTTCAAGACATTCCAAGATACTTTTGGGGTCTTTTTTGACGAAAAAGTTAAGTCACTGCCTAAGTGCATGGATCGCTTTCCTGATTTTCAAAAATTCATTAAAAATATTCCTTAAGCGATATGCAAATATTTTCAACGGATTCTTGTTCAGGGCGTCGTTGACTATGACTGAGTACAATTTCAAGACATTCCAACATACTTGGAATGTCCAAGTGCATGGATCACTTTCCGGATTTTCAAAAATTCATTAAAAATATTCTTCAAGAGATATGCAAATATATTCAACGGATTCTTATTCAGGGCATGCTTGACTATGACTGTGTACAATTTCAAGACATTCCAATTTACTTTTGGGGTTTTTTTTGAAAAAAAAGTCAAGTCACTAAGTGCATCAGGGCAAATGGATCGTTTCCTTCGTCTCACCTGATATCCTGCTGTGTGATCCACGGTGTCCAAACGTTTGTTTCCAGCGACTGGGCGACATGGATGAACTCCTGCAGCTTTAATGCTTTAAAAACAAACCAAAAACATCAAAAGTTAAGTCACTGCCTAAGTGCATGGATCGCTTTCCTAATTTTCAAAAATTCATTAAAAATATTCCTTAAGAGATATGCAAATATTTTCAATTGATTCTTGTTCAGGGCGTCGTTGACTATGACTGAGTACAATTTCAAGACATTCCAACATACTTGGAATGTCCAAGTGCATGGATCGCTTTTCGGATTTTCAAAAATTCATTAAAAATATTCTTCAAGAGATATGCAAATATATTCAACGGATTCTTGTTCAGGGCATGCTTGACTATGACTGTGTACAATTTCAAGACATTCCAAGATACTTTTGGGGTCTTTTTTGAATAAAAAGTTAAGTCACTGCCTAAGTGCATGGATCGCTTTCCTGATTTTCAGAAATTCTTTAAAAATATTCCTTAAACGATATGCAAATATTTTCAACGGATTCTTGTTCAGGGCGTCGTTGACTATGACTGAGTACAATTTCAAGACATTCCAACATACTTGGAATGTCCAAGTGCATGGATCGCTTTCCTGATTTTCAAAAGTTCATTAAAAATATTCTTCAAGAGATATGCAAATATATTCAACGGATTCTTGTTCAGGGCATGCTTGACTATGACTGTGTACAATTTCAAGACATTCCAAGATACTTTTGGGGTCTTTTTTGAATAAAAAGTTAAGTCACTGCCTAAGTGCACAGACTTTCCTCATTTTCAAAAATTCATTAAAAATATTCCTTAAGAGATATGCAAATATTTTCAATTGATTCTTGTTCAGGGCGTCGTTGACTATGACTGAGTACAATTTCAAGACATTCCAACATACTTGGAATGTCCAAGTGCATGGATCGCTTTTCGGATTTTCAAAAATTAATTAAAAATATTCTTCAAGAGATATGCAAATATATTCAACGGATTCTTGTTCAGGGCAGGCTTGACTATGACTGTGTACAATTTCAAGACATTCCAAGATACTTTTGGGGTCTTTTTTGAATAAAAAGTTAAGTCACTGCCTAAGTGCACAGACTTTCATCATTTTCAAAAATTCATTAAAAATATTCCTTAAGAGATATGCAAATATTTTCAATGGATTCTTGTTCAGGGCGTCGTTGACTATGACCGAGTACAATTTCAAGACATTCCAACATACTTGGAATGTCCAAGTGCATGGATCGCTTTCCGGATTTTCAAAAATTCATTAAAAATATTCTTCAAGAGATATGCAAATATATTCAACGGATTCTTGTTCAGGGCATTCTTGACTATGACTGTGTACAATTTCAAGACATTCCAAGATACTTTTGGGGTCTTTTTTGACGAAAAAGTTAAGTCACTGCCTAAGTGCATGGATCGCTTTCCTGATTTTCAGAAATTCTTTAAAAATATTCCTTAAACTATACGCAAATATTTTCAACGGATTCTTGTTCAGGGAGTCGTTGACTATGACTGAGTACAATTTCAAGACATTCCAACATACTTGGAATGTCCAAGTGCATGGATCGCTTTTCGGATTTTCAAAAATTCATTAAAAATATTATTCAAGAGATATGCAAATATATTCAACATATTCTTGTTCAGGGCATGCTTGACTATGACTGTGTACAATTTCAAGACATTCCAAGATACTTTTGGGGTCTTTTTTGACAAAAAAGTTTAGTCACTGCCTAAGTGCATGGATCGCTTTCCTGATTTTCAGAAATTCTTTAAAAATATTCCTTAAACGATATGCAAATATTTTCAACGGATTCTTGTTCAGGGCGTCGTTGACTATGACTGAGTACAATTTCAAGACATTCCAACATACTTGCAATGTCCAAGTGCATGGATCGCTTTCCTGATTTTCAAAAGTTCATTAAAAATATTCTTCAAGAGATATGCAAATATATTCAACGGATTCTTGTTCAGGGCATGCTTGACTATGACTGTGTACAATTTCAAGACATTCCAAGATACCTTTGGGGTCTTTTTTGAATAAAAAGTTAAGTCACTGCCTAAGTGCACAGACTTTCATCATTTTCAAAAATTCATTAAAAATATTCCTTAAGAGATATGCAAATATTTTCAATGGATTCTTGTTCAGGGCGTCGTTGACTATGACCGAGTACAATTTCAAGACATTCCAACATACTTGGAATGTCCAAGTGCATGGATCGCTTTCCTGATTTTCAAAAGTTCATTAAAAATATTCTTCAAGAGATATGCAAATATATTCAACGGATTCTTGTTCAGGGCATGCTTGACTATGACTGTGTACAATTTCAAGACATTCCAAGATACCTTTGGGGTCTTTTTTGAATAAAAAGTTAAGTCACTGCCTAAGTGCACAGACTTTCATCATTTTCAAAAATTCATTAAAAATATTCCTTAAGAGATATGCAAATATTTTCAATGGATTCTTGTTCAGGGCGTCGTTGACTATGACCGAGTACAATTTCAAGACATTCCAACATACTTGGAATGTCCAAGTGCATGGATCGCTTTCCGGATTTTCAAAAATTCATTAAAAATATTCTTCAAGAGATATGCAAATATATTCAACGGATTCTTGTTCAGGGCATGCTTGACTATGACTGTGTACAATTTCAAGACATTCCAAGATACTTTTGGGGTCTTTTTCGACGAAAAAGTTAAGTCACTGCCTAAGTGCATGGATCGCTTTCCTGATTTTCAAAAATTCATTAAAAATATTCCTTAAGCGATATGCAAATATTTTCAACGGATTCTTGTTCAGGGCGTCGTTGACTATGACCGAGTACAATTTCAAGACATTCCAACATACTTTGAATGTCCAAGTACATTGATCGCTTTCCTGATTTTCAAAAGTTCATTAAAAATATTCTTCAAGAGATATGCAAATATATTCAACGGATTCTAGTTCAGGGCATGCTTGACTATGACTGTGTACAATTTCAAGACATTCCAAGATACTTTTGGGGTCTTTTTTGAATGAAAAGTTAAGTCACTGGCTTAGTGCACAGACTTTCCTCATTTTCAAAAATTCATTAAAAATATTCCTTAAGAGATATGCAAATATTTTCAATTGATTCTTGTTCAGAGCGTCGTTGACTATGACTGAGTACAATTTCAAGACATTCCAACATACTTGGAATGTCCAAGTGCATGGATCGCTTTTCGGATTTTCAAAAATTCATTAAAAATATTCTTCAAGAGATATGCAAATATATTCAACGGATTCTTGTTCAGGGCATGCTTGACTATGACTGTGTACAATTTCAAGACATTCCAAGATACTTTTGGGGTCTTTTTTGACGAAAAAGTTAAGTCACTGCCTAAGTGCATGGATCGCTTTCCTGATTTTCAAAAATTCATTAAAAATATTCCTTAAGCGATATGCAAATATTTTCAACGGATTCTTGTTCAGGGCGTCGTTGACTATGACTGAGTACAATTTCAAGACATTCCAACATACTTGGAATGTCCAAGTGCATGGATCGCTTTCCTGATTTTCAAAAGTTCATTAAAAATATTCTTCAAGAGATATGCAAATATATTCAACGGATTCTTGTTCAGGGCATGCTTGACTATGACTGTGTACAATTTCAAGACATTCCAAGATACATTTGGGGTCTTTTTTGACGAAAAAGTTAAGTCACTGCCTAAGTGCATGGATCGCTTTCCTGATTTTCAGAAATTCTTTAAAAATATTCCTTAAACGATATGCAAATATTTTCAACGGATTCTTGTTCAGGGCGTCGTTGACTATGACTGAGTACAATTTCAAGACATTCCAACATACTTGGAATGTCCAAGTGCATGGATCGCTTTCCTGATTTTCAAAAGTTCATTAAAAATATTCTTCAAGAGATATGCAAATATATTCAACGGATTCTTGTTCAGGGCATGCTTGACTATGACTGTGTACAATTTCAAGACATTCCAAGATACTTTTGGGGTCTTTTTTGAATAAAAAGTTAAGTCACTGCCTAAGTGCACAGACTTTCCTCATTTTCAAAAATTCATTAAAAATATTCCTTAAGAGATATGCAAATATTTTCAATTGATTCTTGTTCAGGGCGTCGTTGACTATGACTGAGTACAATTTCAAGACATTCCAACATACTTGGAATGTCCAAGTGCATGGATCGCTTTTCGGATTTTCAAAAATTCATTAAAAATATTCTTCAAGAGATATGCAAATATATTCAACGGTTTCTTGTTCAGGGCATGCTTGACTATGACTGTGTACAATTTCAAGACATTCCAAGATACTTTTGGGGTCTTTTTTGACAAAAAAGTTAAGTCACTGCCTAAGTGCATGGATTGCTTTCCTGATTTTCAAAAATTCATTAAAAATATTCCTTAAGCGATATGCAAATATTTTCAACGGATTCTTGTTCAGGGCGTCGTTGACTATGACTGAGTACAATTTCAAGACATTCCAACATACTTGGAATGTCCAAGTGCATGGATCGCTTTCCGGATTTTCAAAAATTCATTAAAAATATTCTTCAAGAGATATGCAAATATATTCAACGGATTCTTGTTCAGGGCATGCTTGACTATGACTGTGTACAATTTCAAGACATTCCAAGATACTTTTGGGGTCTTTTTTGAATAAAAAGTTAAGTCACTGCCTAAGTGCACAGACTTTACTCATTTCCAAAAATTCATTAAAAATATTCCTTAAGAGATATGCAAATATTTTCAATGGTTTCTGTTCAGGGCGTCGTTGACTATGACCGAGTACAATTTCAAGACATTCCAACATACTTGGAATGTCCAAGTGCATGGATCGCTTTCCGGATTTTCAAAAATTCATTAAAAATATTCTTCAAGAGATATGCAAATATATTCAACGGATTCTTGTTCAGGGCATGCTTGACTATGACTGTGTACAATTTCAAGACATTCCAAGATACTTTTGGGGTCTTTTTTGACGAAAAAGTTAAGTCACTGCCTAAGTGCATGGATCGCTTTCCTGATTTTCAAAAATTCATTAAAAATATTCCTTAAGCGATATGCAAATATTTTCAACGGATTCTTGTTCAGGGCGTCGTTGACTATGACTGAGTACAATTTCAAGACATTCCAACATACTTGGAATGTCCAAGTGCATGGATCGCTTTCCGGATTTTCAAAAATTCATTAAAAATATTCTTCAAGAGATATGCAAATATATTCAACGGATTCTTATTCAGGGCATGCTTGACTATGACTGTGTACAATTTCAAGACATTCCAATTTACTTTTGGGGTTTTTTTTGAAAAAAAAGTCAAGTCACTAAGTGCATCAGGGCAAATGGATCGTTTCCTTCGTCTCACCTGATATCCTGCTGTGTGATCCACGGTGTCCAAACGTTTGTTTCCAGCGACTGGACGACATGGATGAACTCCTGCAGCTTTAATTCTTTAAAAACAACCCAAAAACATCAAAAGTTAAGTCACTGCCTCAGTGCATGGATCGCTTTCCTGATTTTCAAAAATTCATTAAAAATATTCCTCAAGAGATATGCAAATATATTCAACGGATTCTTGTTCAGGGCATGCTTGACTATGACTGTGTACAATTTCAAGACATTCCAAGATACTTTTGGGGTCTTTTTTGACGAAAAAGTTAAGTCACTGCCTAAGTGCATGGATCGCTTTCCTGATTTTCAAAAATTCATTAAAAATATTCCTTAAGCGATATGCAAATATTTTCAACGGATTCTTGTTCAGGGCGTCGTTGACTATGACTGAGTACAATTTCAAGACATTCCAACATACTTGGAATGTCCAAGTGCATGGATCGCTTTCCGGATTTTCAAAAATTCATTAAAAATATTCTTCAAGAGATATGCAAATATATTCAACGGATTCTTATTCAGGGCATGCTTGACTATGACTGTGTACAATTTCAAGACATTCCAATTTACTTTTGGGGTTTTTTTTGAAAAAAAAGTCAAGTCACTAAGTGCATCAGGGCAAATGGATCGTTTCCTTCGTCTCACCTGATATCCTGCTGTGTGATCCACGGTGTCCAAACGTTTGTTTCCAGCGACTGGGCGACATGGATGAACTCCTGCAGCTTTAATGCTTTAAAAACAAACCAAAAACATCAAAAGTTAAGTCACTGCCTAAGTGCATGGATCGCTTTCCTAATTTTCAAAAATTCATTAAAAATATTCCTTAAGAGATATGCAAATATTTTCAATTGATTCTTGTTCAGGGCGTCGTTGACTATGACTGAGTACAATTTCAAGACATTCCAACATACTTGGAATGTCCAAGTGCATGGATCGCTTTTCGGATTTTCAAAAATTCATTAAAAATATTCTTCAAGAGATATGCAAATATATTCAACGGATTCTTGTTCAGGGCATGCTTGACTATGACTGTGTACAATTTCAAGACATTCCAAGATACTTTTGGGGTTTTTTTTGAATAAAAAGTTAAGTCACTGCCTAAGTTCATGGATCGCTTTCCTGATTTTCAGAAATTCTTTAAAAATATTCCTTAAACGATATGCAAATATTTTCAACGGATTCTTGTTCAGGGCGTCGTTGACTATGACTGAGTACAATTTCAAGACATTCCAACATACTTGGAATGTCCAAGTGCATGGATCGCTTTCCTGATTTTCAAAAGTTCATTAAAAATATTCTTCAAGAGATATGCAAATATATTCAACGGATTCTTGTTCAGGGCATGCTTGACTATGACTGTGTACAATTTCAAGACATTCCAAGATACTTTTGGGGTCTTTTTTGAATAAAAAGTTAAGTCACTGCCTAAGTGCACAGACTTTCCTCATTTTCAAAAATTCATTAAAAATATTCCTTAAGAGATATGCAAATATTTTCAATTGATTCTTGTTCAGGGCGTCGTTGACTATGACTGAGTACAATTTCAAGACATTCCAACATACTTGGAATGTCCAAGTGCATGGATCGCTTTTCGGATTTTCAAAAATTCATTAAAAATATTCTTCAAGAGATATGCAAATATATTCAACGGATTCTTGTTCAGGGCAGGCTTGACTATGACTGTGTACAATTTCAAGACATTCCAAGATACTTTTGGGGTCTTTTTTGACAAAAAAGTTAAGTCACTGCCTAAGTGCATGGATCGCTTTCCTGATTTTCAGAAATTCTTTAAAAATATTCCTTAAGCGATATGCAAATATTTTCAACGGATTCTTGTTCAGGGCGTCGTTGACTATGACTGAGTACAATTTCAAGACATTCCAACAAACTTGGAATGTCCAAGTGCATGGATCGCTTTCCTGATTTTCAAAAATTCATTAAAAATATTCTTCAAGAGATATGCAAATATATTCAACGGATTCTTGTTCAGGGCATGCTTGACTATGACTGTGTACAATTTCAAGACATTCCAAGATACCTTTGGGGTCTTTTTTGAATAAAAAGTTAAGTCACTGCCTAAGTGCACAGACTTTCATCATTTTCAAAAATTCATTTAAAATATTCCTTAAGAGATATGCAAATATTTTCAATGGATTCTTGTTCAGGGCGTCGTTGACTATGACCGAGTACAATTTCAAGACATTCCAACATACTTGGAATGTCCAGGTGCATGGATCGCTTTCCGGATTTTCAAAAATTCATTAAAAATATTCTTCAAGAGATATGCAAATATATTCAACGGATTCTTGTTCAGGGCATGCTTGACTATGACTGTGTACAATTTCAAGACATTCCAAGATACTTTTGGGGTCTTTTTTGACAAAAAAGTTAAGTCACTGCCTAAGTGCATGGATCGCTTTCCTCATTTTCAGAAATTCATTAAAAATATTCCTTAAGCGATATGCAAATATTTTCAACGGATTCTTGTTCAGGGCGTCGTTGACTATGACTGAGTACAATTTCAAGACATTCCAACATACTTGGAATGTCCAAGTGCATGGATCGCTTTCCTGATATTCAAAAGTTCATTAAAAATATTTTTCAAGAGATATGCAAATATATTCAACGGATTCTTGTTCAGGGCATGCTTGACTATGACTGTGTACAATTTCAAGACATTCCAAGATACCTTTGGGGTCTTTTTTGAATAAAAAGTTAAGTCACTGCCTAAGTGCACAGACTTTCATCATTTTCAAAAATTCATTAAAAATATTCCTTAAGAGATATGCAAATATTTTCAATGGATTCTTGTTCAGGGCGTCGTTGACTATGACCGAGTACAATTTCAAGACATTCCAACATACTTGGAATGTCCAAGTGCATGGATCGCTTTCCGGATTTTCAAAAATTCATTAAAAATATTCTTCAAGAGATATGCAAATATATTCAACGGATTCTTGTTCAGGGCATTCTTGACTATGACTGTGTACAATTTCAAGACATTCCAAGATACTTTTGGGGTCTTTTTTGACGAAAAAGTTAAGTCACTGCCTAAGTGCATGGATCGCTTTCCTGATTTTCAGAAATTCTTTAAAAATATTCCTTAAACGATATGCAAATATTTTCAACGGATTCTTGTTCAGGGCGTCGTTGACTATGACTGAGTACAATTTCAAGACATTCCAACATACTTGGAATGTCCAAGTGCATGGATCGCTTTCCTGATTTTCAAAAGTTCATTAAAAATATTCTTCAAGAGATATGCAAATATATTCAACGGATTCTTGTTCAGGGCATGCTTGACTATGACTGTGTACAATTTCAAGACATTCCAAGATACTTTTGGGGTCTTTTTTGAATAAAAAGTTAAGTCACTGCCTAAGTGCACAGACTTTCCTCATTTTCAAAAATTCATTAAAAATATTCCTTAAGAGATATGCAAATATTTTCAATTGATTCTTGTTCAGGGCGTCGTTGACTATGACTGAGTACAATTTCAAGACATTCCAACATACTTGGAATGTCCAAGTGCATGGATCGCTTTTCGGATTTTCAAAAATTCATTAAAAATATTCTTCAAGAGATATGCAAATATATTCAACGGATTCTTGTTCAGGGCATGCTTGACTATGACTGTGTACAATTTCAAGACATTCCAAGATACTTTTGGGGTCTTTTTTGACAAAAAAGTTAAGTCACTGCCTAAGTGCATGGATCGCTTTCCTGATTTTCAAAAATTCATTAAAAATATTCCTTAAGCGATATGCAAATATTTTCAACGGATTCTTGTTCAGGGCGTCGTTGACTATGACTGAGTACAATTTCAAGACATTCCAACATACTTGGAATGTCCAAGTGCATGGATCGCTTTCCTGATTTTCAAAAGTTCATTAAAAATATTCTTCAAGAGATATGCAAATATATTCAACGGATTCTTGTTCAGGGCATGCTTGACTATGACTGTGTACAATTTCAAGACATTCCAAGATACTTTTGGGGTCTTTTTTGAATAAAAAGTTAAGTCACTGCCTAAGTGCACAGACTTTCCTCATTTTCAAAAATTCATTAAAAATATTCCTTAAGAGATATGCAAATATTTTCAATTGATTCTTGTTCAGGGCGTCGTTGACTATGACTGAGTACAATTTCAAGACATTCCAACATACTTGGAATGTCCAAGTGCATGGATCGCTTTTCGGATTTTCAAAAATTCATTAAAAATATTCTTCAAGAGATATGCAAATATATTCAACGGATTCTTGTTCAGGGCATGCTTGACTATGACTGTGTACAATTTCAAGACATTCCAAGATACTTTTGGGGTCTTTTTTGACAAAAAAGTTAAGTCACTGCCTAAGTGCATGGATCGCTTTCCTGATTTTCAAAAATTCATTAAAAATATTCCTTAAGCGATATGCAAATATTTTCAACGGATTCTTGTTCAGGGCGTCGTTGACTATGACTGAGTACAATTTCAAGACATTCCAACATACTTGGAATGTCCAAGTGCATGGATCGCTTTCCGGATTTTCAAAAATTCATTAAAAATATTCTTCAAGAGATATGCAAATATATTCAACGGATTCTTGTTCAGGGCATGCTTGACTATGACTGTGTACAATTTCAAGACATTCCAAGATACTTTTGGGGTCTTTTTTGACGAAAAAGTTAAGTCACTGCCTAAGTGCATGGATCGCTTTCCTGATTTTCAGAAATTCTTTAAAAATATTCCTTAAACGATATGCAAATATTTTCAACGGATTCTTGTTCAGGGCGTCGTTGACTATGACTGAGTACAATTTCAAGACATTCAAACATACTTGGAATGTCCAAGTGCATGGATCGCTTTCCTGATTTTCAAAAGTTCATTAAAAATATTCTTCAAGAGATATGCAAATATATTCAACGGATTCTTGTTCAGGGCATGCTTGACTATGACTGTGTACAATTTCAAGACATTCCAAGATACTTTTGGGGTCTTTTTTGAATAAAAAGTTAAGTCACTGCCTAAGTGCACAGACTTTCCTCATTTTCAAAAATTCATTAAAAATATTCCTTAAGAGATATGCAAATATTTTCAATTGATTCTTGTTCAGGGCGTCGTTGACTATGACTGAGTACAATTTCAAGACATTCCAACATACTTGGAATGTCCAAGTGCATGGATCGCTTTTCGGATTTTCAAAAATTCATTAAAAATATTCTTCAAGAGATATGCAAATATATTCAACGGATTCTTGTTCAGGGCATGCTTGACTATGACTGTGTACAATTTCAAGACATTCCAAGATACTTTTGGGGTCTTTTTTGACAAAAAAGTTAAGTCACTGCCTAAGTGCATGGATCGCTTTCCTGATTTTCAAAAATTCATTAAAAATATTCCTTAAGCGATATGCAAATATTTTCAACGGATTCTTGTTCAGGGCGTCGTTGACTATGACTGAGTACAATTTCAAGACATTCCAACATACTTGGAATGTCCAAGTGCATGGATCGCTTTTCGGATTTTCAAAAATTCATTAAAAATATTCTTCAAGAGATATGCACATATATTCAACGGATTCTTGTTCAGGGCATGCTTGACTATGACTGTGTACAATTTCAAGACATTCCAGGATACTTTTGGGGTCTTTTTTGAATAAAAAGTTAAGTCACTGCCTAAGTGCATGGATCGCTTTCCTGATTTTCAGAAATTCTTTAAAAATATTCCTTAAACGATACGCAAATATTTTCAACGGATTCTTGTTCAGGGCGTCGTTGACTATGACTGAGTACAATTTCAAGACATTCCAACATACTTGGAATGTCCAAGTGCATGGATCGCTTTCCTGATTTTCAAAAGTTCATTAAAAATATTCTTCAAGAGATATGCAAATATATTCAACGGATTCTTGTTCAGGGCATGCTTGACTATGACTGTGTACAATTTCAAGACATTCCAGGATACTTTTGGGGTCTTTTTTGAATAAAAAGTTAAGTCACTGCCTAAGTGCACAGACTTTCCTCATTTTCAAAAATTCATTAAACATATTCCTTAAGAGATATGCAAATATTTTCAATTGATTCTTGTTCAGGGCGTCGTTGACTATGACTGAGTACAATTTCAAGACATTCCAACATACTTGGAATGTCCAAGTGCATGGATCGCTTTTCGGATTTTCAAAAATTCATTAAAAATATTCTTCAAGAGATATGCAAATATATTCAACGGATTCTTGTTCAGGGCATGCTTGACTATGACTGTGTACAATTTCAAGACATTCCAAGATACTTTTGGGGTCTTTTTTGACAAAAAAGTTAAGTCACTGCCTAAGTGCATGGATCGCTTTTCTGATTTTCAAAAATTCATTAAAAATATTCCTTAAGCGATA
Source organism: Microchirus variegatus (assembly GCF_963457635.1). NCBI lineage: Eukaryota > Metazoa > Chordata > Actinopteri > Pleuronectiformes > Soleidae > Microchirus > Microchirus variegatus. The sequence goes on along the minus strand of NW_028154678.1, from coordinate 684,698 downwards.
TGCAAATATTTTCAACGGATTCTTGTTCAGGGCGTCGTTGACTATGACTGAGTACAATTTCAAAACATTCCAACATACTTGGAATGTCCAAGTGCATGGATCGCTTTCCTGATTTTCAAAAGTTCATTTAAAATATTCTTCAAGAGATATGCAAATATATTCAACGGATTCTTGTTCAGGGCATGCTTGACTATGACTGTGTACAATTTCAAGACATTCCAAGATACTTTTGGGGTCTTTTTTGAATAAAAAGTTAAGTCACTGCCTAAGTGCACAGACTTTCCTCATTTTCAAAAATTCATTAAAAATATTCCTTAAGAGATATGCAAATATTTTCAATGGATTCTTGTTCAGGGCGTTGTTGACTATGACTGAGTACAATTTCAAGACATTCCAACATACTTGGAATGTCCAAGTGCATGGATCGCTTTCCGGATTTTCAAAAATTCATTAAAAATATTCTTCAAGAGATATGCAAATATATTCATCGGATTCTTGTTCAGGGCATGCTTGACTATGACTGTGTGCAATTTCAAGACATTCCAAGATACTTTTGGGGTCTTTTTTGACGAAAAAGTTAAGTCACTGCCTAAGTGCATGGATCGCTTTCCTGATTTTCAGAAATTCTTTAAAAATATTCCTTAAACGATATGCAAATATTTTCAACGGATTCTTGTTCAGGGCGTCGTTGACTATGACTGAGTACAATTTCAAGACATTCCAACATACTTGGAATGTCCAAGTGCATGGATCGCTTTCCTGATTTTCAAAAGTTCATTAAAAATATTCTTCAAGAGATATGCAAATATATTCAACGGATTCTTGTTCAGGGCATGCTTGACTATGACTGTGTACAATTTCAAGACATTCCAAGATACTTTTGGGGTCTTTTTTGAATAAAAAGTTAAGTCACTGCCTAAGTGCACAGACTTTCCTCATTTTCAAAAATTCATTAAAAATATTCCTTAAGAGATATGCAAATATTTTCAATGGATTCTTGTTCAGGGCGTCGTTGACTATGACTGAGTACAATTTCAAGACATTCCAACATACTTGGAATGTCCAAGTGCATGGATCGCTTTTCGGATTTTCAAAAATTCATTAAAAATATTCTTCAAGAGATATGCAAATATATTCAACGGATTCTTGTTCAGGGCATGCTTGACTATGACTGTGTACAATTTCAAGACATTCCAAGATACTTTTGGGGTCTTTTTTGACAAAAAAGTTAAGTCACTGCCTAAGTGCATGGATCGCTTTCCTGATTTTCAAAAATTCATTAAAAATATTCCTTAAGCGATATGCAAATATTTTCAAGGGATTCTTGTTCAGGGCGTCGTTGACTATGACTGAGTACAATTTCAAGACATTCCAACATACTTGGAATGTCCAAGTGCATGGATCGCTTTCCTGATTTTCAAAAGTTCATTAAAAATATTCTTCAAGAGATATGCAAATATATTCAACGGATTCTTGTTCAGGGCATGCTTGACTATGACTGTGTACAATTTCAAGACATTCCAAGATACCTTTGGGGTCTTTTTTGGATAAAAAGTTAAGTCACTGCCTAAGTGCACAGACTTTCATCATTTTCAAAAATTCATTAAAAATATTCCTTAAGAGATATGCAAATATTTTCAATGGATTCTTGTTCAGGGCGTCGTTGACTATGACCGAGTACAATTTCAAGACATTCCAACATACTTGGAATGTCCAAGTGCATGGATCGCTTTTCGGATTTTCAAAAATTCATTAAAAATATTCTTCAAGAGATATGCAAATATATTCAACGGATTCTTGTTCAGGGCATGCTTGACTATGACTGTGTACAATTTCAAGACATTCCAAGATACTTTTGGGGTCTTTTTTGACGAAAAAGTTAAGTCACTGCCTAAGTGCATGGATCGCTTTCCTGATTTTCAGAAATTCTTTAAAAATATTCCTTAAACGATATGCAAATATTTTCAACGGATTCTTGTTCAGGGCGTCGTTGACTATGACTGAGTACAATTTCAAGACATTCCAACATACTTGGAATTTCCAAGTGCATGGATCGCTTTCCTGATTTTCAAAAGTTCATTAAAAATATTCTTCAAGAGATATGCAAATATATTCAACGGATTCTTGTTCAGGGCATGCTTGACTATGACTGTGTACAATTTCAAGACATTCCAGGATACTTTTGGGGTCTTTTTTGAATAAAAAGTTAAGTCACTGCCTAAGTGCACAGACTTTCCTCATTTTCAAAAATTCATTAAAAATATTCCTTAAGAGATATGCAAATATTTTCAATTGATTCTTGTTCAGGGCGTCGTTGACTATGACTGAGTACAATTTCAAGACATTCCAACATACTTGGAATGTCCAAGTGCATGGATCGCTTTTCGGATTTTCAAAAATTCATTAAAAATATTCTTCAAGAGATATGCAAATATATTCAACGGATTCTTGTTCAGGGCATGCTTGACTATGACTGTGTACAATTTCAAGACATTCCAAGATACTTTTGGGGTCTTTTTTGACAAAAAAGTTAAGTCACTGCCTAAGTGCATGGATCGCTTTTCTGATTTTCAAAAATTCATTAAAAATATTCCTTAAGCGATATGCAAATATTTTCAACGGATTCTTGTTCAGGGCGTCGTTGACTATGACTGAGTACAATTTCAAAACATTCCAACATACTTGGAATGTCCAAGTGCATGGATCGCTTTCCTGATTTTCAAAAGTTCATTAAAAATATTCTTCAAGAGATATGCAAATATATTCAACGGATTCTTGTTCAGGGCATGCTTGACTATGACTGTGTACAATTTCAAGACATTCCAAGATACTTTTGGGGTCTTTTTTGAATAAAAAGTTAAGTCACTGCCTAAGTGCACAGACTTTCCTCATTTTCAAAAATTCATTAAAAATATTCCTTAAGAGATATGCAAATATTTTCAATTGATTCTTGTTCAGGGCGTCGTTGACTATGACTGAGTACAATTTCAAGACATTCCAACATACTTGGAATGTCCAAGTGCATGGATCGCTTTTCGGATTTTCAAAAATTCATTAAAAATATTCTTCAAGAGATATGCAAATATATTCAACGGATTCTTGTTCAGGGCATGCTTGACTATGACTGTGTACAATTTCAAGACATTCCAAGATACTTTTGGGGTCTTTTTTGACGAAAAAGTTAAGTCACTGCCTAAGTGCATGGATCGCTTTCCTGATTTTCAGAAATTCTTTAAAAATATTCCTTAAACGATATGCAAATATTTGCAACGGATTCTTGTTCAGGGCGTCGTTGACTATGACTGAGTACAATTTCAAGACATTCCAACATACTTGGAATGTCCAAGTGCATGGATCGCTTTCCTGATTTTCAAAAGTTCATTAAAAATATTCTTCAAGAGATATGCAAATATATTCAACGGATTCTTGTTCAGGGCATGCTTGACTATGACTGTGTACAATTTCAAGACATTCCAAGATACTTTTGGGGTCTTTTTTGACAAAAAAGTTAAGTCACTGCCTAAGTGCATGGATCGCTTTTCTGATTTTCAAAAATTCATTAAAAATATTCCTTAAGCGATATGCAAATATTTTCAACGGATTCTTGTTCAGGGCGTCGTTGACTATGACTGAGTACAATTTCAAAACATTCCAACATACTTGGAATGTCCAAGTGCATGGATCGCTTTCCTGATTTTCAAAAGTTCATTTAAAATATTCTTCAAGAGATATGCAAATATATTCAACGGATTCTTGTTCAGGGCATGCTTGACTATGACTGTGTACAATTTCAAGACATTCCAAGATACTTTTGGGGTCTTTTTTGAATAAAAAGTTAAGTCACTGCCTAAGTGCACAGACTTTCCTCATTTTCAAAAATTCATTAAAAATATTCCTTAAGAGATATGCAAATATTTTCAATGGATTCTTGTTCAGGGCGTTGTTGACTATGACTGAGTACAATTTCAAGACATTCCAACATACTTGGAATGTCCAAGTGCATGGATCGCTTTCCGGATTTTCAAAAATTCATTAAAAATATTCTTCAAGAGATATGCAAATATATTCATCGGATTCTTGTTCAGGGCATGCTTGACTATGACTGTGTGCAATTTCAAGACATTCCAAGATACTTTTGGGGTCTTTTTTGACGAAAAAGTTAAGTCACTGCCTAAGTGCATGGATCGCTTTCCTGATTTTCAGAAATTCTTTAAAAATATTCCTTAAACGATATGCAAATATTTTCAACGGATTCTTGTTCAGGGCGTCGTTGACTATGACTGAGTACAATTTCAAGACATTCCAACATACTTGGAATGTCCAAGTGCATGGATCGCTTTCCTGATTTTCAAAAGTTCATTAAAAATATTCTTCAAGAGATATGCAAATATATTCAACGGATTCTTGTTCAGGGCATGCTTGACTATGACTGTGTACAATTTCAAGACATTCCAAGATACTTTTGGGGTCTTTTTTGAATAAAAAGTTAAGTCACTGCCTAAGTGCACAGACTTTCCTCATTTTCAAAAATTCATTAAAAATATTCCTTAAGAGATATGCAAATATTTTCAATGGATTCTTGTTCAGGGCGTCGTTGACTATGACTGAGTACAATTTCAAGACATTCCAACATACTTGGAATGTCCAAGTGCATGGATCGCTTTTCGGATTTTCAAAAATTCATTAAAAATATTCTTCAAGAGATATGCAAATATATTCAACGGATTCTTGTTCAGGGCACGCTTGACTATGACTGTGTACAATTTCAAGACATTCCAAGATACTTTTGGGGTCTTTTTTGACAAAAAAGTTAAGTCACTGCCTAAGTGCATGGATCGCTTTCCTGATTTTCAAAAATTCATTAAAAATATTCCTTAAGCGATATGCAAATATTTTCAAGGGATTCTTGTTCAGGGCGTCGTTGACTATGACTGAGTACAATTTCAAGACATTCCAACATACTTGGAATGTCCAAGTGCATGGATCGCTTTCCTGATTTTCAAAAGTTCATTAAAAATATTCTTCAAGAGATATGCAAATATATTCAACGGATTCTTGTTCAGGGCATGCTTGACTATGACTGTGTACAATTTCAAGACATTCCAAGATACCTTTGGGGTCTTTTTTGGATAAAAAGTTAAGTCACTGCCTAAGTGCACAGACTTTCATCATTTTCAAAAATTCATTAAAAATATTCCTTAAGAGATATGCAAATATTTTCAATGGATTCTTGTTCAGGGCGTCGTTGACTATGACCGAGTACAATTTCAAGACATTCCAACATACTTGGAATGTCCAAGTGCATGGATCGCTTTTCGGATTTTCAAAAATTCATTAAAAATATTCTTCAAGAGATATGCAAATATATTCAACGGATTCTTGTTCAGGGCATGCTTGACTATGACTGTGTACAATTTCAAGACATTCCAAGATACTTTTGGGGTCTTTTTTGACGAAAAAGTTAAGTCACTGCCTAAGTGCATGGATCGCTTTCCTGATTTTCAGAAATTCTTTAAAAATATTCCTTAAACGATATGCAAATATTTTCAACGGATTCTTGTTCAGGGCGTCGTTGACTATGACTGAGTACAATTTCAAGACATTCCAACATACTTGGAATTTCCAAGTGCATGGATCGCTTTCCTGATTTTCAAAAGTTCATTAAAAATATTCTTCAAGAGATATGCAAATATATTCAACGGATTCTTGTTCAGGGCATGCTTGACTATGACTGTGTACAATTTCAAGACATTCCAGGATACTTTTGGGGTCTTTTTTGAATAAAAAGTTAAGTCACTGCCTAAGTGCACAGACTTTCCTCATTTTCAAAAATTCATTAAAAATATTCCTTAAGAGATATGCAAATATTTTCAATTGATTCTTGTTCAGGGCGTCGTTGACTATGACTGAGTACAATTTCAAGACATTCCAACATACTTGGAATGTCCAAGTGCATGGATCGCTTTTCGGATTTTCAAAAATTCATTAAAAATATTCTTCAAGAGATATGCAAATATATTCAACGGATTCTTGTTCAGGGCATGCTTGACTATGACTGTGTACAATTTCAAGACATTCCAAGATACTTTTGGGGTCTTTTTTGACAAAAAAGTTAAGTCACTGCCTAAGTGCATGGATCGCTTTTCTGATTTTCAAAAATTCATTAAAAATATTCCTTAAGCGATATGCAAATATTTTCAACGGATTCTTGTTCAGGGCGTCGTTGACTATGACTGAGTACAATTTCAAAACATTCCAACATACTTGGAATGTCCAAGTGCATGGATCGCTTTCCTGATTTTTAAAAATTCATTAAAAATATTCTTCAAGAGATATGCAAATATATTCAACGGATTCTTGTTCAGGGCATGCTTGACTATGACTGTGTACAATTTCAAGACATTCCAAGATACTTTTGGGGTCTTTTTTGACGAAAAAGTTAAGTCACTGCCTAAGTGCATGGATCGCTTTCCTGATTTTCAGAAATTCTTTAAAAATATTCCTTAAACGATATGCAAATATTTTCAACGGATTCTTGTTCAGGGCGTCGTTGACTATGACTGAGTACAATTTCAAGACATTCCAACATACTTGGAATGTCCAAGTGCATGGATCGCTTTTCGGATTTTCAAAAATTCATTAAAAATATTCTTCAAGAGATATGCAAATATATTCAACGGATTCTTGTTCAGGGCATGCTTGACTATGACTGTGTACAATTTCAAGACATTCCAAGATACTTTTGGGGTCTTTTTTGACGAAAAAGTTAAGTCACTGCCTAAGTGCATGGATCGCTTTCCTGATTTTCAGAAATTCTTTAAAAATATTCCTTAAACGATATGCAAATATTTGCAACGGATTCTTGTTCAGGGCGTCGTTGACTATGACTGAGTACAATTTCAAGACATTCCAACATACTTGGAATGTCCAAGTGCATGGATCGCTTTCCTGATTTTCAAAAGTTCATTAAAAATATTCTTCAAGAGATATGCAAATATATTCAACGGATTCTTGTTCAGGGCATGCTTGACTATGACTGTGTACAATTTCAAGACATTCCAAGATACTTTTGGGGTCTTTTTTGACAAAAAAGTTAAGTCACTGCCTAAGTGCATGGATCGCTTTTCTGATTTTCAAAAATTCATTAAAAATATTCCTTAAGCGATATGCAAATATTTTCAACGGATTCTTGTTCAGGGCGTCGTTGACTATGACTGAGTACAATTTCAAGACATTCCAACATACTTGGAATGTCCAAGTGCATGGATCGCTTTCCTGATTTTCAAAAGTTCATTAAAAATATTCTTCAAGAGATATGCAAATATATTCAACGGATTCTTGTTCAGGGCATGCTTGACTATGACTGTGTACAATTTCAAGACATTCCAAGATACTTTTGGGGTCTTTTTTGAATAAAAAGTTAAGTCACTGCCTAAGTGCACAGACTTTCCTCATTTTCAAAAATTCATTAAAAATATTCCTTAAGAGATATGCAAATATTTTCAATTGATTCTTGTTCAGGGCGTCGTTGACTATGACTGAGTACAATTTCAAGACATTCCAACATACTTGGAATGTCCAAGTGCATGGATCGCTTTTCGGATTTTCAAAAATTCATTAAAAATATTCTCCAAGAGATATGCAAATATATTCAACGGATTCTTGTTCAGGGCATGCTTGACTATGACTGTGTACAATTTCAAGACATTCCAAGATACTTTTGGGGTCTTTTTTGACGAAAAAGTTAAGTCACTGCCTAAGTGCATGGATCGCTTTCCTGATTTTCAGAAATTCTTTAAAAATATTCCTTAAACGATATGCAAATATTTGCAACGGATTCTTGTTCAGGGCGTCGTTGACTATGACTGAGTACAATTTCAAGACATTCCAACATACTTGGAATGTCCAAGTGCATGGATCGCTTTCCTGATTTTCAAAAGTTCATTAAAAATATTCTTCAAGAGATATGCAAATATATTCAACGGATTCTTGTTCAGGGCATGCTTGACTATGACTGTGTACAATTTCAAGACATTCCAAGATACTTTTGGGGTCTTTTTTGAATAAAAAGTTAAGTCACTGCCTAAGTGCACAGACTTTCCTCATTTTCAAAAATTCATTAAAAATATTCCTTAAGAGATATGCAAATATTTTCAATTGATTCTTGTTCAGGGCGTCGTTGACTATGACTGAGTACAATTTCAAGACATTCCAACATACTTGGAATGTCCAAGTGCATGGATCGCTTTCCTGATTTTCAAAAGTTCATTAAAAATATTCTTCAAGAGATATGCAAATATATTCAACGGATTCTTGTTCAGGGCATGCTTGACTATGACTGTGTACAATTTCAAGACATTCCAAGATACTTTTGGGGTCTTTTTTGAATAAAAAGTTAAGTCACTGCCTAAGTGCACAGACTTTCCTCATTTTCAAAAATTCATTAAAAATATTCCTTAAGAGATATGCAAATATTTTCAATTGATTCTTGTTCAGGGCGTCGTTGACTATGACTGAGTACAATTTCAAGACATTCCAACATACTTGGAATGTCCAAGTGCATGGATCGCTTTTCGGATTTTCAAAAATTCATTAAAAATATTCTTCAAGAGATATGCAAATATATTCAACGGATTCTTGTTCAGGGCATGCTTGACTATGACTGTGTACAATTTCAAGACATTCCAAGATACTTTTGGGGTCTTTTTTGACGAAAAAGTTAAGTCACTGCCTAAGTGCATGGATCGCTTTCCTGATTTTCAGAAATTCTTTAAAAATATTCCTTAAACGATATGCAAATATTTTCAACGGATTCTTGTTCAGGGCGTCGTTGACTATGACTGAGTACAATTTCAAGACATTCCAACATACTTGGAATTTCCAAGTGCATGGATCGCTTTCCTGATTTTCAAAAGTTCATTAAAAATATTCTTCAAGAGATATGCAAATATATTCAACGGATTCTTGTTCAGGGCATGCTTGACTATGACTGTGTACAATTTCAAGACATTCCAGGATACTTTTGGGGTCTTTTTTGAATAAAAAGTTAAGTCACTGCCTAAGTGCTAAGACTTTCCTCATTTTCAAAAATTCATTAAAAATATTCCTTAAGAGATATGCAAATATTTTCAATTGATTCTTGTTCAGGGCGTCGTTGACTATGACTGAGTACAATTTCAAGACATTCCAACATACTTGGAATGTCCAAGTGCATGGATCGCTTTTCGGATTTTCAAAAATTCATTAAAAATATTCTTCAAGAGATATGCAAATATATTCAACGGATTCTTGTTCAGGGCATGCTTGACTATGACTGTGTACAATTTCAAGACATTCCAAGATACTTTTGGGGTCTTTTTTGACAAAAAAGTTAAGTCACTGCCTAAGTGCATGGATCGCTTTTCTGATTTTCAAAAATTCATTAAAAATATTCCTTAAGCGATATGCAAATATTTTCAACGGATTCTTGTTCAGGGCGTCGTTGACTATGACTGAGTACAATTTCAAAACATTCCAACATACTTGGAATGTCCAAGTGCATGGATCGCTTTCCTGATTTTCAAAAATTCATTAAAAATATTCTTCAAGAGATATGCAAATATATTCAACGGATTCTTGTTCAGGGCATGCTTGACTATGACTGTGTACAATTTCAAGACATTCCAAGATACTTTTGGGGTCTTTTTTGACGAAAAAGTTAAGTCACTGCCTAAGTGCATGGATCGCTTTCCTGATTTTCAGAAATTCTTTAAAAATATTCCTTAAACGATATGCAAATATTTTCAACGGATTCTTGTTCAGGGCGTCGTTGACTATGACCGAGTACAATTTCAAGACATTCCAACATACTTGGAATGTCCAAGTGCATGGATCGCTTTTCGGATTTTCAAAAATTCATTAAAAATATTCTTCAAGAGATATGCAAATATATTCAACGGATTCTTGTTCAGGGCATGCTTGACTATGACTGTGTACAATTTCAAGACATTCCAAGATACTTTTGCGGTCTTTTTTGACGAAAAAGTTAAGTCACTGCCTAAGTGCATGGATCGCTTTCCTGATTTTCAGAAATTCTTTAAAAATATTTCTTAAACGATATGCAAATATTTTCAACGGATTCTTGTTCAGGGCGTCGTTGACTATGACTGAGTACAATTTCAAGACATTCCAACATACTTGGAATTTCCAAGTGCATGGATCGCTTTCCTGATTTTCAAAAGTTCATTAAAAATATTCTTCAAGAGATATGCAAATATATTCAACGGATTCTTGTTCAGGGCATGCTTGACTATGACTGTGTACAATTTCAAGACATTCCAGGATACTTTTGGGGTCTTTTTTGAATAAAAAGTTAAGTCACTGCCTAAGTGCACAGACTTTCCTCATTTTCAAAAATTCATTAAAAATATTCCTTAAGAGATATGCAAATATTTTCAATTGATTCTTGTTCAGGGCGTCGTTGACTATGACCGAGTACAATTTCAAGACATTCCAACATACTTGGAATGTCCAAGTGCATGGATCGCTTTTCGGATTTTCAAAAATTCATTAAAAATATTCTTCAAGAGATATGCAAATATATTCAACGGATTCTTGTTCAGGGCATGCTTGACTATGACTGTGTACAATTTCAAGACATTCCAAGATACTTTTGGGGTCTTTTTTGACAAAAAAGTTAAGTCACTGCCTAAATGCATGGATCGCTTTTCTGATTTTCAAAAATTCATTAAAAATATTCCTTAAGCGATATGCAAATATTTTCAACGGATTCTTGTTCAGGGCGTCGTTGACTATGACTGAGTACAATTTCAAAACATTCCAACATACTTGGAATGTCCAAGTGCATGGATCGCTTTCCTGATTTTCAAAAATTCATTAAAAATATTCTTCAAGAGATATGCAAATATATTCAACGGATTCTTGTTCAGGGCATGCTTGACTATGACTGTGTACAATTTCAAGACATTCCAAGATACTTTTGGGGTCTTTTTTGAATAAAAAGTTAAGTCACTGCCTAAGTGCACAGACTTTCCTCATTTTCAAAAATTCATTAAAAATATTCCTTAAGAGATATGCAAATATTTTCAATTGATTCTTGTTCAGGGCGTCGTTGACTATGACTGAGTACAATTTCAAGACATTCCAACATACTTGGAATGTCCAAGTGCATGGATCGCTTTTCGGATTTTCAAAAATTCATTAAAAATATTCTTCAAGAGATATGCAAATATATTCAACGGATTCTTGTTCAGGGCATGCTTGACTATGACTGTGTACAATTTCAAGACATTCCAAGATACTTTTGGGGTCTTTTTTGACGAAAAAGTTAAGTCACTGCCTAAGTGCATGGATCGCTTTCCTGATTTTCAGAAATTCTTTAAAAATATTCCTTAAACGATATGCAAATATTTGCAACGGATTCTTGTTCAGGGCGTCGTTGACTATGACTGAGTACAATTTCAAGACATTCCAACATACTTGGAATGTCCAAGTGCATGGATCGCTTTCCTGATTTTCAAAAGTTCATTAAAAATATTCTTCAAGAGATATGCAAATATATTCAACGGATTCTTGTTCAGGGCATGCTTGACTATGACTGTGTACAATTTCAAGACATTCCAAGATACTTTTGGGGTCTTTTTTGAATAAAAAGTTAAGTCACTGCCTAAGTGCACAGACTTTCCTCATTTTCAAAAATTCATTAAAAATATTCCTTAAGAGATATGCAAATATTTTCAATTGATTCTTGTTCAGGGCGTCGTTGACTATGACTGAGTACAATTTCAAGACATTCCAACATACTTGGAATGTCCAAGTGCATGGATCGCTTTTCGGATTTTCAAAAATTCATTAAAAATATTCTTCAAGAGATATGCAAATATATTCAACGGATTCTTGTTCAGGGCATGCTTGACTATGACTGTGTACAATTTCAAGACATTCCAAGATACTTTTGGGGTCTTTTTTGACAAAAAAGTTAAGTCACTGCCTAAGTGCATGGATCGCTTTCCTGATTTTCAAAAATTCATTAAAAATATTCCTTAAGCGATATGCAAATATTTTCAACGGATTCTTGTTCAGGGCGTCGTTGACTATGACTGAGTACAATTTCAAGACATTCCAACATACTTGGAATGTCCAAGTGCATGGATCGCTTTCCTGATTTTCAAAAGTTCATTAAAAATATTCTTCAAGAGATATGCAAATATATTCAACGGATTCTTGTTCAGGGCATGCTTGACTATGACTGTGTACAATTTCAAGACATTCCAAGATACTTTTGGGGTCTTTTTTGACGAAAAAGTTAAGTCACTGCCTAAGTGCATGGATCGCTTTCCTGATTTTCAGAAATTCTTTAAAAATATTCCTTAAATGATATGCAAATATTTTCAACGGATTCTTGTTCAGGGCGTCGTTGACTATGACTGAGTACAATTTCAAGACATTCCAACATACTTGGAATGTCCAAGTGCATGGATCGCTTTCCTGATTTTCAAAAGTTCATTAAAAATATTCTTCAAGAGATATGCAAATATATTCAACGGATTCTTGTTCAGGGCATGCTTGACTATGACTGTGTACAATTTCAAGACATTCCAAGATACTTTTGGGGTCTTTTTTGAATAAAAAGTTAAGTCACTGCCTAAGTGCACAGACTTTCATCATTTTCAAAAATTCATTAAAAATATTCCTTAAGAGATATGCAAATATTTTCAATTGATTCTTGTTCAGGGCGTCGTTGACTATGACTGAGTACAATTTCAAGACATTCCAACATACTTGGAATGTCCAAGTGCATGGATCGCTTTTCGGATTTTCAAAAATTCATTAAAAATATTCTTCAAGAGATATGCAAATATATTCAACGGATTCTTGTTCAGGGCACGCTTGACTATGACTGTGTACAATTTCAAGACATTCCAAGATACTTTTGGGGTCTTTTTTGACAAAAAAGTTAAGTCACTGCCTAAGTGCATGGATCGCTTTCCTGATTTTCAAAAATTCATTAAAAATATTGCTTAAGCGATATGCAAATATTTTCAATTGATTCTTGTTCAGGGCGTCGTTGACTATGACTGAGTACAATTTCAAGACATTCCAACATACTTGGAATGTCCAAGTGCATGGATCGCTTTTCGGATTTTCAAAAATTCATTTAAAATATTCTTCAAGAGATATGCAAATATATTCAACGGATTCTTGTTCAGGGCATGCTTGACTATGACTGTGTACAATTTCAAGACATTCCAAGATACTTTTGGGGTCTTTTTTGACAAAAAAGTTAAGTCACTGCCTAAGTGCATGGATCGCTTTCCTGATTTTCAAAAATTCATTAAAAATATTCCTTAAGCGATATGCAAATATTTTCAACGGATTCTTGTTCAGGGCGTCGTTGACTATGACTGAGTACAATTTCAAGACATTCCAACATACTTGGAATGTCCAAGTGCATGGATCGCTTTTCGGATTTTCAAAAATTCATTAAAAATATTCTTCAAGAGATATGCAAATATATTCAACGGATTCTTGTTCAGGGCATGCTTGACTATGACTGTGTACAATTTCAAGACATTCCAAGATACTTTTGGGGTCTTTTTTGAATAAAAAGTTAAGTCACTGCCTAAGTGCACAGACTTTCCTCATTTTCAAAAATTCATTAAAAATATTCCTTAAGAGATATGCAAATATTTTCAATGGATTCTTGTTCAGGGCGTTGTTGACTATGACTGAGTACAATTTCAAGACATTCCAACATACTTGGAATGTCCAAGTGCATGGATCGCTTTCCGGATTTTCAAAAATTCATTAAAAATATTCTTCAAGAGATATGCAAATATATTCAACGGATTCTTGTTCAGGGCATGCTTGACTATGACTGTGTACAATTTCAAGACATTCCAAGATACTTTTGGGGTCTTTTTTGACGAAAAAGTTAAGTCACTGCCTAAGTGCATGGATCGCTTTCCTGATTTTCAGAAATTCTTTAAAAATATTCCTTAAACGATATGCAAATATTTTCAACGGATTCTTGTTTAGGGCGTCGTTGACTATGACTGAGTACAATTTCAAGACATTCCAACATACTTGGAATGTCCAAGTGCATGGATCGCTATCCTGATTTTCAAAAGTTCATTAAAAATATTCTTCAAGAGATATGCAAATATATTCAACGGATTCTTGTTCAGGGCATGCTTGACTATGACTGTGTACAATTTCAAGACATTCCAAGATACTTTTGGGGTCTTTTTTGAATAAAAAGTTAAGTCACTGCCTAAGTGCACAGACTTTCATCATTTTCAAAAATTCATTAAAAATATTCCTTAAGAGATATGCAAATATTTTCAATTGATTCTTGTTCAGGGCGTCGTTGACTATGACTGAGTACAATTTCAAGACATTCCAACATACTTGGAATGTCCAAGTGCATGGATCGCTTTTCGGATTTTCAAAAATTCATTAAAAATATTCTTCAAGAGATATGCAAATATATTCAACGGATTCTTGTTCAGGGCACGCTTGACTATGACTGTGTACAATTTCAAGACATTCCAAGATACTTTTGGGGTCTTTTTTGAATAAAAAGTTAAGTCACTGCCTAAGTGCACAGACTTTCCTCATTTTCAAAAATTCATTAAAAATATTCCTTAAGAGATATGCAAATATTTTCAATTGATTCTTGTTCAGGGCGTCGTTGACTATGACTGAGTACAATTTCAAGACATTCCAACATACTTGGAATGTCCAAGTGCATGGATCGCTTTTCGGATTTTCAAAAATTCATTAAAAATATTCTTCAAGAGATATGCAAATATATTCAACGGATTCTTGTTCAGGGCATGCTTGACTATGACTGTGTACAATTTCAAGACATTCCAAGATACTTTTGGGGTCTTTTTTGACAAAAAAGTTAAGTCACTGCCTAAGTGCATGGATCGCTTTCCTGATTTTCAAAAATTCATTAAAAATATTCCTTAAGCGATATGCAAATATTTTCAACGGATTCTTGTTCAGGGCGTCGTTGACTATGACTGAGTACAATTTCAAGACATTCCAACATACTTGGAATGTCCAAGTGCATGGATCGCTTTCCTGATTTTCAAAAGTTCATTAAAAATATTCTTCAAGAGATATGCAAATATATTCAACGGATTCTTGTTCAGGGCATGCTTGACTATGACTGTGTACAATTTCAAGACATTCCAAGATACCTTTGGGGTCTTTTTTGAATAAAAAGTTAAGTCACTGCCTAAGTGCACAGACTTTCATCATTTTCAAAAATTCATTAAAAATATTCCTTAAGAGATATGCAAATATTTTCAATGGATTCTTGTTCAGGGCGTCGTTGACTATGACCGAGTACAATTTCAAGACATTCCAACATACTTTTGGGGTCTTTTTTGAATAAAAAGTTAAGTCACTGCCTAAGTGCACAGACTTTCCTCATTTTCAAAAATTCATTCAAAATATTCCTTACGAGATATGCAAATATTTTCAATTGATTCTTGTTCAGGGCGTCGTTGACTATGACTGAGTACAATTTCAAGACATTCCAACATACTTGGAATGTCCAAGTGCATGGATCGCTTTTCGGATTTTCAAAAATTCATTAAAAATATTCTTCAAGAGATATGCAAATATATTCAACGGATTCTTGTTCAGGGCATGCTTGACTATGACTGTGTACAATTTCAAGACATTCCAAGATACTTTTGGGGTCTTTTTTGAATAAAAAGTTAAGTCACTGCCTAAGTGCATGGATCGCTTTCCTGATTTTCAAAAATTCATTAAAAATATTCCTTAAGCGATATGCAAATATTTTCAACGGATTCTTGTTCAGGGCGTCGTTGACTATGACTGAGTACAATTTCAAGACATTCCAACATACTTGGAATGTCCAAGTGCATGGATCGCTTTCCTGATTTTCAAAAGTTCATTAAAAATATTCTTCAAGAGATATGCAAATATATTCAACGGATTCTTGTTCAGGGCATGCTTGACTATGACTGTGTACAATTTCAAGACATTCCAAGATACTTTTGGGCTCTTTTTTGAATAAAAAGTTAAGTCACTGCCTAAGTGCACAGACTTTCCTCATTTTCAAAAATTCATTAAAAATATTCCTTAAGAGATATGCAAATATTTTCAATTGATTCTTGTTCAGGGCGTCGTTGACTATGACTGAGTACAATTTCAAGACATTCCAACATACTTGGAATGTCCAAGTGCATGGATCGCTTTTCGGATTTTCAAAAATTCATTAAAAATATTCTTCAAGAGATATGCAAATATATTCAACGGATTCTTGTTCAGGGCATGCTTGACTATGACTGTGTACAATTTCAAGACATTCCAAGATACTTTTGGGGTCTTTTTTGACAAAAAAGTTAAGTCACTGCCTAAGTGCATGGATCGCTTTCCTGATTTTCAAAAATTCATTAAAAATATTCCTTAAGCGATATGCAAATATTTTCAACGGATTCTTGTTCAGGGCGTCGTTGACTATGACTGAGTACAATTTCAAGACATTCCAACATACTTGGAATGTCCAAGTGCATGGATCGCTTTCCTGATTTTCAAAAGTTCATTAAAAATATTCTTCAAGAGATATGCAAATATATTCAACGGATTCTTGTTCAGGGCATGCTTGACTATGACTGTGTACAATTTCAAGACATTCCAAGATACCTTTGGGGTCTTTTTTGAATAAAAAGTTAAGTCACTGCCTAAGTGCACAGACTTTCATCATTTTCAAAAATTCATTAAAAATATTCCTTAAGAGATATGCAAATATTTTCAATGGATTCTTGTTCAGGGCGTCGTTGACTATGACCGAGTACAATTTCAAGACATTCCAACATACTTGGAATGTCCAAGTGCATGGATCGCTTTCCGGATTTTCAAAAATTCATTAAAAATATTCTTCAAGAGATATGCAAATATATTCAACGGATTCTTGTTCAGGGCATTCTTGACTATGACTGTGTACAATTTCAAGACATTCCTAGATACTTTTGGGGTCTTTTTTGACGAAAAAGTTAAGTCACTGCCTAAGTGCATGGATCGCTTTCCTGATTTTCAGAAATTCTTTAAAAATATTCCTTAAACGATACGCAAATATTTTCAACGGATTCTTGTTCAGGGCGTCGTTGACTATGACTGAGTACAATTTCAAGACATTCCAACATACTTGGAATGTCCAAGTGCATGGATCGCTTTCCTGATTTTCAAAAGTTCATTAAAAATATTCTTCAAGAGATATGCAAATATATTCAACGGATTCTTGTTCAGGGCATGCTTGACTATGACTGTGTACAATTTCAAGACATTCCAAGATACTTTTGGGGTCTTTTTTGACAAAAAAGTTAAGTCACTGCCTAAGTGCATGGATCGCTTTCCTGATTTTCAAAAATTCATTAGAAATATTCCTTAAGCGATATGCAAATATTTTCAACGGATTCTTGTTCAGGGCGTCGTTGACTATGACTGAGTACAATTTCAAGACATTCCAACATACTTGGAATGTCCAAGTGCATGGATCGCTTTCCTGATTTTCAAAAGTTCATTAAAAATATTCTTCAAGAGATATGCAAATATATTCAACGGATTCTTGTTCAGGGCATGCTTGACTATGACTGTGTACAATTTCAAGACATTCCAAGATACCTTCGGGGTCTTTTTTGAATAAAAAGTTAAGTCACTGCCTAAGTGCACAGACTTTCATCATTTTCAAAAATTCATTAAAAATATTCCTTAAGAGATATGCAAATATTTTCAATGGATTCTTGTTCAGGGCGTCGTTGACTATGACTGAGTACAATTTCAAGACATTCCAACATACTTGGAATGTCCAAGTGCATGGATCGCTTTCCGGATTTTCAAAAATTCATTAAAAATATTCTTCAAGAGATATGCAAATATATTCAACGGATTCTTGTTTAGGGCATGCTTGACTATGACTGTGTACAATTTCAAGACATTCCAAGATACTTTTGGGGTCTTTTTTGACGAAAAAGTTAAGTCACTGCCTCAGTGCATGGATCGCTTTCCTGATTTTCAGAAATTCTTTAAAAATATTCCTTAAACGATATGCAAATATTTTCAACGGATTCTTGTTCAGGGCGTCGTTGACTATGACTGAGTACAATTTCAAGACATTCCAACATACTTGGAATGTCCAAGTGCATGGATCGCTTTCCTGATTTTCAAAAGTTCATTAAAAATATTCTTCAAGAGATATGCAAATATATTCAACGGATTCTTGTTCAGGGCATGCTTGACTATGACTGTGTACAATTTCAAGACATTCCAGGATACTTTTGGGGTCTTTTTTGAATAAAAAGTTAAGTCACTGCCTAAGTGCACAGACTTTCCTCATTTTCAAAAATTCATTAAAAATATTCCTTAAGAGATATGCAAATATTTTCAATTGATTCTTGTTCAGGGCGTCGTTGACTATGACTGTGTACAATTTCAAGACATTCCAGGATACTTTTGGGGTCTTTTTTGAATAAAAAGTTAAGTCACTGCCTAAGTGCACAGACTTTCCTCATTTTCAAAAATTCATTAAAAATATTCCTTAAGAGATATGCAAATATTTTCAATTGATTCTTGTTCAGGGCGTCGTTGACTATGACTGAGTACAATTTCAAGACATTCCAACATACTTGGAATGTCCAAGTGCATTGATCGCTTTTCAGATTTTCAAAAATTCATTAAAAATATTCTTCAAGAGATATGCAAATATATTCAACGGATTCTTGTTCAGGGCATGCTTGACTATGACTGTGTACAATTTCAAGACATTCCAAGATACTTTTGGGGTCTTTTTTGACAAAAAAGTTAAGTCACTGCCTAAGTGCATGGATCGCTTTCCTGATTTTCAAAAATTCATTAAAAATATTCCTTAAGCGATATGCAAATATTTTCAACGGATTCTTGTTCAGGGCGTCGTTGACTATGACTGAGTACAATTTCAAGACATTCCAACATACTTGGAATGTCCAAGTGCATGGATCGCTTTCCTGATTTTCAAAAGTTCATTAAAAATATTCTTCAAGAGATATGCAAATATATTCAACGGATTCTTGTTCAGGGCATGCTTGACTATGACTGTGTACAATTTCAAGACATTCCAAGATACCTTTGGGGTCTTTTTTGAATAAAAAGTTAAGTCACTGCCTAAGTGCACAGACTTTCATCATTTTCAAAAATTCATTAAAAATATTCCTTAAGAGATATGCAAATATTTTCAATGGATTCTTGTTCAGGGCGTCGTTGACTATGACTGAGTACAATTTCAAGACATTCCAACATACTTGGAATGTCCAAGTGCATGGATCGCTTTCCGGATTTTCAAAAATTCATTAAAAATATTCTTCAAGAGATATGCAAATATATTCAACGGATTCTTGTTCAGGGCATGCTTGACTATGACTGTGTACAATTTCAAGACATTCCAAGATACTTTTGGGGTCTTTTTTGACGAAAAAGTTAAGTCACTGCCTAAGTGCATGGATCGCTTTCCTGATTTTCAGAAATTCTTTAAAAATATTCCTTAAACGATATGCAAATATTTTCAACGGATTCTTGTTCAGGGCGTCGTTGACTATGACTGAGTACAATTTCAAGACATTCCAACATACTTGGAATGTCCAAGTGCATGGATCGCTTTCCTGATTTTCAAAAGTTCATTAAAAATATTCTTCAAGAGATATGCAAATATATTCAACGGATTCTTGTTCAGGGCATGCTTGACTATGACTGTGTACAATTTCAAGACATTCCAAGATACTTTTGGGGTCTTTTTTGAATAAAAAGTTAAGTCACTGCCTAAGTGCACAGACTTTCCTCATTTTCAAAAATTCATTAAAAATATTCCTTAAGAGATATGCAAATATTTTCAATTGATTCTTGTTCAGGGCGTCGTTGACTATGACTGAGTACAATTTCAAGACATTCCAACATACTTGGAATGTCCAAGTGCATGGATCGTTTTTCGGATTTTCAAAAATTCATTAAAAATATTCTTCAAGAGATATGCAAATATATTCAACGGATTCTTGTTCAGGGCATGCTTGACTATGACTGTGTACAATTTCAAGACATTCCAAGATACTTTTGGGGTCTTTTTTGACGAAAAAGTTAAGTCACTGCCTAAGTGCATGGATCGCTTTCCTGATTTTCAGAAATTCTTTAAAAATATTCCTTAAACGATATGCAAATATTTTCAACGGATTCTTGTTCAGGGCGTCGTTGACTATGACTGAGTACAATTTCAAGACATTCCAACATACTTGGAATGTCCAAGTGCATGGATCGCTTTCCTGATTTTCAAAAGTTCATTAAAAATATTCTTCAAGAGATATGCAAATATATTCAACGGATTCTTGTTCAGGGCATGCTTGACTATGACTGTGTACAATTTCAAGACATTCCAAGATACTTTTGGGGTCTTTTTTGAATAAAAAGTTAAGTCACTGCCTAAGTGCACAGACTTTCCTCATTTTCAAAAATTCATTAAAAATATTCCTTAAGAGATATGCAAATATTTTCAATGGATTCTTGTTCAGGGCGTCGTTGACTATGACCGAGTACAATTTCAAGACATTCCAACATACTTGGAATGTCCAAGTGCATGGATCGCTTTCCGGATTTTCAAAAATTCATTAAAAATATTCTTCAAGAGATATGCAAATATATTCAACGGATTCTTGTTCAGGGCATTCTTGACTATGACTGTGTACAATTTCAAGACATTCCAAGATACTTTTGGGGTCTTTTTTGACGAAAAAGTTAAGTCACTGCCTAAGTGCATGGATCGCTTTCCTGATTTTCAGAAATTCTTTAAAAATATTCCTTAAACGATATGCAAATATTTTCAACGGATTCTTGTTCAGGGCGTCGTTGACTATGACTGAGTACAATTTCAAGACATTCCAACATACTTGGAATGTCCAAGTGCATGGATCGCTTTCCTGATTTTCAAAAGTTCATTAAAAATATTCTTCAAGAGATATGCAAATATATTCAACGGATTCTTGTTCAGGGCATGCTTGACTATGACTGTGTACAATTTCAAGACATTCCAAGATACTTTTGGGGTCTTTTTTGAATAAAAAGTTAAGTCACTGCCTAAGTGCACAGACTTTCCTCATTTTCAAAAATTCATTAAAAATATTCCTTAAGAGATATGCAAATATTTTCAATTGATTCTTGTTCAGGGCGTCGTTGACTATGACTGAGTACAATTTCAAGACATTCCAACATACTTGGAATGTCCAAGTGCATGGATCGCTTTTCGGATTTTCAAAAATTCATTAAAAATATTCTTCAAGAGATATGCAAATATATTCAACGGATTCTTGTTCAGGGCATGCTTGACTATGACTGTGTACAATTTCAAGACATTCCAAGATACTTTTGGGGTCTTTTTTGACAAAAAAGTTAAGTCACTGCCTAAGTGCATGGATCGCTTTCCTGATTTTCAGAAATTCATTAAAAATATTCCTTAAGCGATATGCAAATATTTTCAATTGATTCTTGTTCAGGGCGTCGTTGACTATGACTGAGTACAATTTCAAGACATTCCAACATACTTGGAATGTCCAAGTGCATGGATCGCTTTCCTGATTTTCAAAAGTTCATTAAAAATATTCTTCAAGAGATATGCAAATATATTCAACGGATTCTTGTTCAGGGCATGCTTGACTATGACTGTGTACAATTTCAAGACATTCCAAGATACCTTTGGGGTCTTTTTTGAATAAAAAGTTAAGTCACTGCCTAAGTGCACAGACTTTCATCATTTTCAAAAATTCATTAAAAATATTCCTTAAGAGATATGCAAATATTTTCAATGGATTCTTGTTCAGGGCGTCGTTGACTATGACCGAGTACAATTTCAAGACATTCCAACATACTTGGAATGTCCAAGTGCATGGATCGCTTTCCGGATTTTCAAAAATTCATTAAAAATATTCTTCAAGAGATATGCAAATATATTCAACGGATTCTTGTTCAGGGCATGCTTGACTATGACTGTGTACAATTTCAAGACATTCCAAGATACTTTTGGGGTCTTTTTTGACGAAAAAGTTAAGTCACTGCCTAAGTGCACAGACTTTCCTCATTTTCAAAAAATTCATTAAAAATATTCCTTAAGAGATATGCAAATATTTTCAATTGATTCTTGTTCAGGGCGTCGTTGACTATGACTGAGTACAATTTCAAGACATTCCAACATACTTGGAATGTCCAAGTGCATGGATCGCTTTTCGGATTTTCAAAAATTCATTAAAAATATTCTTCAAGAGATATGCAAATATATTCAACGGATTCTTGTTCAGGGCATGCTTGACTATGACTGTGTACAATTTCAAGACATTCCAAGATACTTTTGGGGTCTTTTTTGACAAAAAAGTTAAGTCACTGCCTAAGTGCATGGATCGCTTTCCTGATTTTCAAAAATTCATAAAAAATATTCCTTAAGCGATATGCAAATATTTTCAACGGATTCTTGTTCAGGGCGTCGTTGACTATGACTGAGTACAATTTCAAGACATTCCAACATACTTGGAATGTCCAAGTGCATGGATCGCTTTCCTGATTTTCAAAAGTTCATTAAAAATATTCTTCAAGAGATATGCAAATATATTCAACGGATTCTTGTTCAGGGCATGCTTGACTATGACTGTGTACAATTTCAAGACATTCCAAGATACCTTTGGGGTCTTTTTTGAATAAAAAGTTAAGTCACTGCCTAAGTGCACAGACTTTCATCATTTTCAAAAATTCATTAAAAATATTCCTTAAGAGATATGCAAATATTTTCAATGGATTCTTGTTCAAGGCGTCGTTGACTATGACCGAGTACAATTTCAAGACATTCCAACATACTTGGAATGTCCAAGTGCATGGATCGCTTTCCGGATTTTCAAAAATTCATTAAAAATATTCTTCAAGAGATATGCAAATATATTCAACGGATTCTTGTTCAGGGCATGCTTGACTATGACTGTGTACAATTTCAAGACATTCCAAGATACTTTTGGGGTCTTTTTTGACGAAAAAGTTAAGTCACTGCCTAAGTGCATGGATCGCTTTCCTGATTTTCAAAAATTCATTAAAAATATTCCTTAAGCGATATGCAAATATTTTCAACGGATTCTTGTTCAGGGCGTCGTTGACTATGACTGAGTACAATTTCAAGACATTCCAACATACTTGGAATGTCCAAGTGCATGGATCGCTTTCCCGATTTTCAAAAGTTCATTAAAAATATTCTTCAAGAGATATGCAAATATATTCAACGGATTCTTGTTCAGGGCATGCTTGACTATGACTGTGTACAATTTCAAGACATTCCAAGATACTTTTGGGGTCTTTTTTGAATAAAAAGTTAAGTCACTGCCTAAGTGCACAGACTTTCATCATTTTCAAAAATTCATTAAAAATATTCCTTAAGAGATATGCAAATATTTTCAATTGATTCTTGTTCAGGGCGTCGTTGACTATGACTGAGTACAATTTCAAGACATTCCAACATACTTGGAATGTCCAAGTGCATGGATCGCTTTTCGGATTTTCAAAAATTCATTAAAAATATTCTTCAAGAGATATGCAAATATATTCAACGGATTCTTGTTCAGGGCATGCTTGACTATGACTGTGTACAATTTCAAGACATTCCAAGATACTTTTGGGGTCTTTTTTGACAAAAAAGTTAAGTCACTGCCTAAGTGCATGGATCGCTTTCCTGATTTTCAAAAATTCATTAAAAATATTCCTTAAGGGATATGCAAATATTTTCAACGGATTCTTGTTCAGGGCGTCGTTGACTATGACTGAGTACAATTTCAAGACATTCCAACATACTTGGAATGTCCAAGTGCATGGATCGCTTTTCGGATTTTCAAAAATTCATTAAAAATATTCTTCAAGAGATATGCAAATATATTCAACGGATTCTTGTTCAGGGCATGCTTGACTATGACTGTGTACAATTTCAAGACATTCCAAGATACTTTTGGGGTCTTTTTTGACGAAAAAGTTAAGTCACTGCCTAAGTGCATGGATCGCTTTCCTGATTTTCAATAATTCATTTAAAATATTCCTTAAGCGATATGCAAATATTTTCAACGGATTCTTGTTCAGGGCGTCGTTGACTATGACTGAGTACAATTTCAAGACATTCCAACATACTTGGAATGTCCAAGTGCATGGATCGCTTTCCTGATTTTCAAAAGTTCATTAAAAATATTCTTCAAGAGATATGCAAATATATTCAACGGATTCTTGTTCAGGGCATGCTTGACTATGACTGTGTACAATTTCAAGACATTCCAAGATACTTTTGGGGTCTTTTTTGAATAAAAAGTTAAGTCACTGCCTAAGTGCACAGACTTTCCTCATTTTCAAAAATTCATTAAAAATATTCCTTAAGAGATATGCAAATATTTTCAATTGATTCTTGTTCAGGGCGTCGTTGACTATGACTGAGTACAATTTCAAGACATTCCAACATACTTGGAATGTCCAAGTGCATGGATTGCTTTTCGGATTTTCAAAAATTCATTAAAAATATTCTTCAAGAGATATGCAAATATATTCAACGGATTCTTGTTCAGGGCATGCTTGACTATGACTGTGTACAATTTCAAGACATTCCAAGATACTTTTGGGGTCTTTTTTGACAAAAAAGTTAAGTCACTGCCTAAGTGCATGGATCGCTTTCCTGATTTTCAAAAATTCATTAAAAATATTCCTTAAGCGATATGCAAATATTTTCAACGGATTCTTGTTCAGGGCGTCGTTGACTATGACTGAGTACAATTTCAAGACATTCCAACATACTTGGAATGTCCAAGTGCATGGATCGCTTTCCTGATTTTCAAAAGTTCATTAAAAATATTCTTCAAGAGATATGCAAATATATTCAACGGATTCTTGTTCAGGGCATGCTTGACTATGACTGTGTACAATATCAAGACATTCCAAGATACTTTTGGGGTCTTTTTTGAATAAAAAGTTAAGTCACTGCCTAAGTGCACAGACTTTCCTCATTTTCAAAAATTCATTAAAAATATTCCTTAAGAGATATGCAAATATTTTCAATTGATTCTTGTTCAGGGCGTCGTTGACTATGACTGAGTACAATTTCAAGACATTCCAACATACTTGGAATGTCCAAGTGCATGGATCGCTTTTCGGATTTTCAAAAATTCATTAAAAATATTCTTCAAGAGATATGCAAATATATTCAACGGATTCTTGTTCAGGGCATGCTTGACTATGACTGTGTACAATTTCAAGACATTCCAATTTACTTTTGGGGTTTTTTTTTGAAAAAAAAGTCAAGTCACTAAGTGCATCAGGGCAAATGGATCGTTTCCTTCGTCTCACCTGATATCCTGCTGTGTGATCCACGGTGTCCAAACGTTTGTTTCCAGCGACTGGACGACATGGATGAACTCCTGCAGCTTTGATTCTTTAAAAACAACCCAAAAACATCAAAAGTTAAGTCACTGCCTAAGTGCATGGATCGCTTTCCTGATTTTCAAAAATTCATTAAAAATATTCCTCAAAAGATATGCAAATATATTCAACGGATTCTTGTTCAGGGCATGCTTGACTATGACTGTGTACAATTTCAAGACATTCCAAGATACTTTTGGGGTCTTTTTTGACGAAAAAGTTAAGTCACTGCCTAAGTGCATGGATCGCTTTCCTGATTTTCAAAAATTCATTAAAAATATTCCTTAAGCGATATGCAAATATTTTCAACGGATTCTTGTTCAGGGCGTCGTTGACTATGACTGAGTACAATTTCAAGACATTCCAACATACTTGGAATGTCCAAGTGCATGGATCGCTTTCCGGATTTTCAAAAATTCATTAAAAATATTCTTCAAGAGATATGCAAATATATTCAACGGATTCTTATTCAGGGCATGCTTGACTATGACTGTGTACAATTTCAAGACATTCCAATTTACTTTTGGGGTTTTTTTTGAAAAAAAAGTCAAGTCACTAAGTGCATCAGGGCAAATGGATCGTTTCCTTCGTCTCACCTGATATCCTGCTGTGTGATCCACGGTGTCCAAACGTTTGTTTCCAGCGACTGGGCGACATGGATGAACTCCTGCAGCTTTAATGCTTAAAAAAAAAAACCAAAAACATCAAAAGTTAAGTCACTGCCTAAGTGCATGGATCGCTTTCCTAATTTTCAAAAATTCATTAAAAATATTCCTTAAGAGATATGCAAATATTTTCAATTGATTCTTGTTCAGGGCGTCGTTGACTATGACTGAGTACAATTTCAAGACATTCCAACATACTTGGAATGTCCAAGTGCATGGATCGCTTTTCGGATTTTCAAAAATTCATTAAAAATATTCTTCAAGAGATATGCAAATATATTCAACGGATTCTTGTTCAGGGCATGCTTGACTATGACTGTGTACAATTTCAAGACATTCCAAGATACTTTTGGGGTCTTTTTTGAATAAAAAGTTAAGTCACTGCCTAAGTGCACAGACTTTCCTCATTTTCAAAAATTCATTAAAAATATTCCTTAAGAGATATGCAAATATTTTCAATGGATTCTTGTTCAGGGCGTTGTTGACTATGACTGAGTACAATTTCAAGACATTCCAACATACTTGGAATGTCCAAGTGCATGGATCGCTTTCCGGATTTTCAAAAATTCATTTAAAATATTCTTCAAGAGATATGCAAATATATTCAACGGATTCTTGTTCAGGGCATGCTTGACTATGACTGTGTACAATTTCAAGACATTCCAAGATACTTTTGGGGTCTTTTTTGACGAAAAAGTTAAGTCACTGCCTAAGTGCATGGATCGCTTTCCTGATTTTCAGAAATTCTTTAAAAATATTCCTTAAACGATATGCAAATATTTTCAACAGATTCTTGTTCAGGGCGTCGTTGACTATGACTGAGTACAATTTCAAGACATTCCAACATACTTGGAATGTCCAAGTGCATGGATCGCTTTCCTGATTTTCAAAAGTTCATTAAAAATATTCTTCAAGAGATATGCAAATATATTCAACGGATTCTTGTTCAGGGCATGCTTGACTATGACTGTGTACAATTTCAAGACATTCCAGGATACTTTTGGGGTCTTTTTTGAATAAAAAGTTAAGTCACTGCCTAAGTGCATGGATCGCTTTCCTGATTTTCAAAAATTCATTAAAAATATTCCTTAAGCGATATGCAAATATTTTCAACGGATTCTTGTTCAGGGCGTCGTTGACTATGACTGAGTACAATTTCAAAACATTCCAACATACTTGGAATGGCCAAGTGCATGGATCGCTTTCCTGTTTTTCAAAAGTTCATTCAAAATATTCTTCAAGAGATATGCAAATATATTCAACGGATTCTTGTTCAGGGCATGCTTGACTATGACTGTGTACAATTTCAAGACATTCCAAGATACTTTTGGGGTCTTTTTTGAATAAAAAGTTAAGTCACTGCCTAAGTGCACAGACTTTCCTCATTTTCAAAAATTCATTAAAAATATTCCTTAAGAGATATGCAAATATTTTCAATTGATTCTTGTTCAGGGCGTCGTTGACTATGACTGAGTACAATTTAAAGACATTCCAACATACTTGGAATGTCCAAGTGCATGGATCGCTTTTCGGATTTTCAAAAATTCATTAAAAATATTCTTCAAGAGATATGCAAATATATTCAACGGATTCTTGTTCAGGGCATGCTTGACTATGACTGTGTACAATTTCAAGACATTCCAAGATACTTTTGGGGTCTTTTTTGACAAAAAAGTTAAGTCACTGCCTAAGTGCATGGATCGCTTTCCTGATTTTCAAAAATTCATTAAAAATATTCCTTAAGCGATATGCAAATATTTTCAACGGATTCTTGTTCAGGGCGTCGTTGACTATGACTGAGTACAATTTCAAGACATTCCAACATACTTGGAATGTCCAAGTGCATGGATCGCTTTTCGGATTTTCAAAAATTCATTAAAAATATTCTTCAAGAGATATGCAAATATATTCAACGGATTCTTGTTCAGGGCATGCTTGACTATGACTGTGTACAATTTCAAGACATTCCAAGATACTTTTGGGGTCTTTTTTGACAAAAAAGTTAAGTCACTGCCTAAGTGCATGGATCGCTTTTCTGATTTTCAAAAATTCATTAAAAATATTCCTTAAGCGATATGCAAATATTTTCAACGGATTCTTGTTCAGGGCGTCGTTGACTATGACTGAGTACAATTTCAAAACATTCCAACATACTTGGAATGTCCAAGTGCATGGATCGCTTTCCTGATTTTCAAAAGTTCATTAAAAATATTCTTCAAGAGATATGCAAATATATTCAACGGATTCTTGTTCAGGGCATGCTTGACTATGACTGTGTACAATTTCAAGACATTCCAAGATACCTTTGGGGTCTTTTTTGAATAAAAAGTTAAGTCACTGCCTAAGTGCACAGACTTTCCTCATTTTCAAAAATTCATTAAAAATATTCCTTAAGAGATATGCAAATATTTTCAATGGATTCTTGTTCAGGGCGTTGTTGACTATGACTGAGTACAATTTCAAGACATTCCAACATACTTGGAATGTCCAAGTGCATGGATCGCTTTCCTGATTTTCAAAAGTTCATTAAAAATATTCTTCAAGAGATATGCAAATATATTCAACGGATTCTTGTTCAGGGCATGCTTGACTATGACTGTGTACAATTTCAAGACATTCCAAGATACTTTTGGGGTCTTTTTTGACGAAAAAGTTAAGTCACTGCCTAAGTGCATGGATCGCTTTCCTGATTTTCAGAAATTCTTTAAAAATATTCCTTAAACGATATGCAAATATTTTCAACGGATTCTTGTTCAGGGCGTCGTTGACTATGACTGAGTACAATTTCAAGACATTCCAACATACTTGGAATGTCCAAGTGCATGGATCGCTTTCCTGATTTTCAAAAGTTCATTAAAAATATTCTTCAAGAGATATGCAAATATATTCAACGGATTCTTGTTCAGGGCATGCTTGACTATGACTGTGTACAATTTCAAGACATTCCAAGATACCTTTGGGGTCTTTTTTGGATAAAAAGTTAAGTCACTGCCTAAGTGCACAGACTTTCATCATTTTCAAAAATTCATTAAAAATATTCCTTAAGAGATATGCAAATATTTTCAATGGATTCTTGTTCAGGGCGTCGTTGACTATGACCGAGTACAATTTCAAGACATTCCAACATACTTGGAATGTCCAAGTGCATGGATCGCTTTTCGGATTTTCAAAAATTCATTAAAAATATTCTTCAAGAGATATGCAAATATATTCAACGGATTCTTGTTCAGGGCATGCTTGACTATGACTGTGTACAATTTCAAGACATTCCAAGATACTTTTGGGGTCTTTTTTGACGAAAAAGTTAAGTCACTGCCTAAGTGCATGGATCGCTTTCCTGATTTTCAGAAATTCTTTAAAAATATTCCTTAAACGATATGCAAATATTTTCAACGGATTCTTGTTCAGGGCGTCGTTGACTATGACTGAGTACAATTTCAAGACATTCCAACATACTTGGAATGTCCAAGTGCATGGATCGCTTTCCTGATTTTCAAAAGTTCATTAAAAATATTCTTCAAGAGATATGCAAATATATTCAACGGATTCTTGTTCAGGGCATGCTTGACTATGACTGTGTACAATTTCAAGACATTCCAGGATACTTTTGGGGTCTTTTTTGAATAAAAAGTTAAGTCACTGCCTAAGTGCATGGATCGCTTTCCTGATTTTCAAAAATTCATTAAAAATATTCCTTAAGCGATATGCAAATATTTTCAACGGATTCTTGTTCAGGGCGTCGTTGACTATGACTGAGTACAATTTCAAGACATTTCAACATACTTGGAATGTCCAAGTGCATGGATCGCTTTCCTGATTTTCAAAAGTTCATTAAAAATATTCTTCAAGAGATATGCAAATATATTCAACGGATTCTTGTTCAGGGCATGCTTGACTATGACTGTGTACAATTTCAAGACATTCCAAGATACTTTTGGGGTCTTTTTTGAATAAAAAGTTAAGTCACTGCCTAAGTGCACAGACTTTCATCATTTTCAAAAATTCATTAAAAATATTCCTTAAGAGATATGCAAATATTTTCAATTGATTCTTGTTCAGGGCGTCGTTGACTATGACCGAGTACAATTTCAAGACTTTCCAACATACTTGGAATGTCCAAGTGCATGGATCGCTTTCCGGATTTTCAAAAATTCATTAAAAATATTCTTCAAGAGATATGCAAATATATTCAACGGATTCTTGTTCAGGGCATGCTTGACTATGACTGTGTACAATTTCAAGACATTCCAAGATACTTTTGGGGTCTTTTTTGACGAAAAAGTTAAGTCACTGCCTAAGTGCATGGATCGCTTTCCTGATTTTCAGAAATTCTTTAAAAATATTCCTTAAACGATATGCAAATATTTTCAACGGATTCTTGTTCAGGGCGTCGTTGACTATGACTGAGTACAATTTCAAGACATTCCAACATACTTGGAATGTCCAAGTGCATGGATCGCTTTCCTGATTTTCAAAAGTTCATTAAAAATATTCTTCAAGAGATATGCAAATATATTCAACGGATTCTTGTTCAGGGCATGCTTGACTATGACTGTGTACAATTTCAAGACATTCCAAGATACCTTTGGGGTCTTTTTTGGATAAAAAGTTAAGTCACTGCCTAAGTGCACAGACTTTCATCATTTTCAAAAATTCATTAAAAATATTCCTTAAGAGATATGCAAATATTTTCAATGGATTCTTGTTCAGGGCGTCGTTGACTATGACCGAGTACAATTTCAAGACATTCCAACATACTTGGAATGTCCAAGTGCATGGATCGCTTTTCGGATTTTCAAAAATTCATTAAAAATATTCTTCAAGAGATATGCAAATATATTCAACGGATTCTTGTTCAGGGCATGCTTGACTATGACTGTGTACAATTTCAAGACATTCCAAGATACTTTTGGGGTCTTTTTTGACGAAAAAGTTAAGTCACTGCCTAAGTGCATGGATCGCTTTCCTGATTTTCAGAAATTCTTTAAAAATATTCCTTAAACGATATGCAAATATTTTCAACGGATTCTTGTTCAGGGCGTCGTTGACTATGACTGAGTACAATTTCAAGACATTCCAACATACTTGGAATGTCCAAGTGCATGGATCGCTTTCCTGATTTTCAAAAGTTCATTAAAAATATTCTTCAAGAGATATGCAAATATATTCAACGGATTCTTGTTCAGGGCATGCTTGACTATGACTGTGTACAATTTCAAGACATTCCAGGATACTTTTGGGGTCTTTTTTGAATAAAAAGTTAAGTCACTGCCTAAGTGCACAGACTTTCCTCATTTTCAAAAATTCATTAAAAATATTCCTTAAGAGATATGCAAATATTTTCAATTGATTCTTGTTCAGGGCGTCGTTGACTATGACTGAGTACAATTTCAAGACATTCCAACATACTTGGAATGTCCAAGTGCATGGATCGCTTTTCGGATTTTCAAAAATTCATTAAAAATATTCTTCAAGAGATATGCAAATATATTCAACGGATTCTTGTTCAGGGCATGCTTGACTATGACTGTGTACAATTTCAAGACATTCCAAGATACTTTTGGGGTCTTTTTTGACAAAAAAGTTAAGTCACTGCCTAAGTGCATGAATCGCTTTCCTGATTTTCAAAAATTCATTAAAAATATTCCTTAAGCGATATGCAAATATTTTCAACGGATTCTTGTTCAGGGCGTCGTTGACTATGACTGAGTACAATTTCAAGACATTCCAACATACTTGGAATGTCCAAGTGCATGGATCGCTTTTCGGATTTTCAAAAATTCATTAAAAATATTCTTCAAGAGATATGCAAATATATTCAACGGATTCTTGTTCAGGGCATGCTTGACTATGACTGTGTACAATTTCAAGACATTCCAAGATACTTTTGGGGTCTTTTTTGACAAAAAAGTTAAGTCACTGCCTAAGTGCATGAATCGCTTTCCTGATTTTCAAAAATTCATTAAAAATATTCCTTAAGCGATATGCAAATATTTTCAACGGATTCTTGTTCAGGGCGTCGTTGACTATGACTGAGTACAATTTCAAGACATTCCAACATACTTGGAATGTCCAAGTGCATGGATCGCTTTTCGGATTTTCAAAAATTCATTAAAAATATTCTTCAAGAGATATGCAAATATATTCAACGGATTCTTGTTCAGGGCATGCTTGACTATGACTGTGTACAATTTCAAGACATTCCAAGATACTTTTGGGGTCTTTTTTGACGAAAAAGTTAAGTCACTGCCTAAGTGCATGGATCGCTTTCCTGATTTTCAAAAATTCATTAAAAATATTCCTTAAGCGATATGCAAATATTTTCAACGGATTCTTGTTCAGGGCGTCGTTGACTATGACTGAGTACAATTTCAAGACATTTCAACATACTTGGAATGTCCAAGTGCATGGATCGCTTTCCTGATTTTCAAAAGTTCATTAAAAATATTCTTCAAGAGATATGCAAATATATTCAACGGATTCTTGTTCAGGGCATGCTTGACTATGACTGTGTACAATTTCAAGACATTCCAAGATACTTTTGGGGTCTTTTTTGAATAAAAAGTTAAGTCACTGCCTAAGTGCACAGACTTTCATCATTTTCAAAAATTCATTAAAAATATTCCTTAAGAGATATGCAAATATTTTCAATGGATTCTTGTTCAGGGCGTCGTTGACTATGATCGAGTACAATTTCAAGACTTTCCAACATACTTGGAATGTCCAAGTGCATGGATCGCTTTCCGGATTTTCAAAAATTCATTAAAAATATTCTTCAAGAGATATGCAAATATATTCAACGGATTCTTGTTCAGGGCATGCTTGACTATGACTGTGTACAATTTCAAGACATTCCAAGATACTTTTGGGGTCTTTTTTGACGAAAAAGTTAAGTCACTGCCTAAGTGCATGGATCGCTTTCCTGATTTTCAGAAATTCTTTAAAAATATTCCTTAAACGATATGCAAATATTTTCAATTGATTCTTGTTCAGGGCGTCGTTGACTATGACTGAGTACAATTTCAAGACATTCCAACATACTTGGAATGTCCAAGTGCATGGATCGCTTTTCGGATTTTCAAAAATTCATTAAAAATATTCTTCAAGAGATATGCAAATATATTCAACGGATTCTTGTTCAGGGCATGCTTGACTATGACTGTGTACAATTTCAAGACATTCCAAGATACCTTTGGGGTCTTTTTTGGATAAAAAGTTAAGTCACTGCCTAAGTGCACAGACTTTCATCATTTTCAAAAATTCATTAAAAATATTCCTTAAGAGATATGCAAATATTTTCAATGGATTCTTGTTCAGGGCGTCGTTGACTATGACCGAGTACAATTTCAAGACATTCCAACATACTTGGAATGTCCAAGTGCATGGATCGCTTTTCGGATTTTCAAAAATTCATTAAAAATATTCTTCAAGAGATATGCAAATATATTCAACGGATTCTTGTTCAGGGCATGCTTGACTATGACTGTGTACAATTTCAAGACATTCCAAGATACTTTTGGGGTCTTTTTTGACGAAAAAGTTAAGTCACTGCCTAAGTGCATGGATCGCTTTCCTGATTTTCAGAAATTCTTTAAAAATATTCCTTAAACGATATGCAAATATTTTCAACGGATTCTTGTTCAGGGCGTCGTTGACTATGACTAGTACAATTTCAAGACATTCCAACATACTTGGAATGTCCAAGTGCATGGATCGCTTTCCTGATTTTCAAAAGTTCATTAAAAATATTCTTCAAGAGATATGCAAATATATTCAACGGATTCTTGTTCAGGGCATGCTTGACTATGACTGTGTACAATTTCAAGACATTCCAGGATACTTTTGGGGTCTTTTTTGAATAAAAAGTTAAGTCACTGCCTAAGTGCACAGACTTTCCTCATTTTCAAAAATTCATTAAAAATATTCCTTAAGAGATATGCAAATATTTTCAATTGATTCTTGTTCAGGGCGTCGTTGACTATGACTGAGTACAATTTCAAGACATTCCAACATACTTGGAATGTCCAAGTGCATGGATCGCTTTTTGGATTTTCAAAAGTTCATTAAAAATATTCTTCAAGAGATATGCAAATATATTCAACGGATTCTTGTTCAGGGCATGCTTGACTATGACTGTGTACAATTTCAAGACATTCCAATATACTTTTGGGGTCTTTTTTGACAAAAAAGTTAAGTCACTGCCTAAGTGCATGGATCGCTTTCCTGATTTTCAAAAATTCATTAAAAATATTCCTTAAGCGATATGCAAATATTTTCAATTGATTCTTGTTCAGGGCGTCGTTGACTATGACTGAGTACAATTTCAAGACATTCCAACATACTTGGAATGTCCAAGTGCATGGATCGCTTTTCGGATTTTCAAAAATTCATTAAAAATATTCTTCAAGAGATATGCAAATATATTCAACGGATTCTTGTTCAGGGCATGCTTGACTATGACTGTGTACAATTTCAAGACATTCCAAGATACTTTTGGGGTCTTTTTTGACAAAAAAGTTAAGTCACTGCCTAAGTGCATGAATCGCTTTCCTGATTTTCAAAAATTCATTAAAAATATTCCTTAAGCGATATGCAAATATTTTCAACGGATTCTTGTTCAGGGCGTCGTTGACTATGACTGAGTACAATTTCAAGACATTCCAACATACTTGGAATGTCCAAGTGCATGGATCGCTTTTCGGATTTTCAAAAATTCATTAAAAATATTCTTCAAGAGATATGCAAATATATTCAACGGATTCTTGTTCAGGGCATGCTTGACTATGACTGTGTACAATTTCAAGACATTCCAAGATACTTTTGGGGTCTTTTTTGACGAAAAAGTTAAGTCACTGCCTAAGTGCATGGATCGCTTTCCTGATTTTCAAAAATTCATTAAAAATATTCCTTAAGCGATATGCAAATATTTTCAACGGATTCTTGTTCAGGGCGTCGTTGACTATGACTGAGTACAATTTCAAGACATTTCAACATACTTGGAATGTCCAAGTGCATGGATCGCTTTCCTGATTTTCAAAAGTTCATTAAAAATATTCTTCAAGAGATATGCAAATATATTCAACGGATTCTTGTTCAGGGCATGCTTGACTATGACTGTGTACAATTTCAAGACATTCCAAGATACTTTTGGGGTCTTTTTTGAATAAAAAGTTAAGTCACTGCCTAAGTGCACAGACTTTCATCATTTTCAAAAATTCATTAAAAATATTCCTTAAGAGATATGCAAATATTTTCAATGGATTCTTGTTCAGGGCGTCGTTGACTATGACCGAGTACAATTTCAAGACTTTCCAACATACTTGGAATGTCCAAGTGCATGGATCGCTTTCCGGATTTTCAAAAATTCATTAAAAATATTCTTCAAGAGATATGCAAATATATTCAACGGATTCTTGTTCAGGGCATGCTTGACTATGACTGTGTACAATTTCAAGACATTCCAAGATACTTTTGGGGTCTTTTTTGACGAAAAAGTTAAGTCACTGCCTAAGTGCATGGATCGCTTTCCTGAATTTCAGAAATTCTTTAAAAATATTCCTTAAACGATATGCAAATATTTTCAACGGATTCTTGTTCAGGGCGTCGTTGACTATGACTGAGTACAATTTCAAGACATTCCAACATACTTGGAATGTCCAAGTGCATGGATCGCTTTTCGGATTTTCAAAAATTCATTAAAAATATTCTTCAAGAGATATGCAAATATATTCAACGGATTCTTGTTCAGGGCATGCTTGACTATGACTGTGTACAATTTCAAGACATTCCAAGATACTTTTGGGGTCTTTTTTGACAAAAAAGTTAAGTCACTGCCTAAGTGCATGGATCGCTTTCCTGATTTTCAAAAATTCATTAAAAATATTCCTTAAGCGATATGCAAATATTTTCAACGGATTCTTGTTCAGGGCGTCGTTGACTATGACTGAGTACAATTTCAAGACACTCCAACATACTTGGAATGTCCAAGTGCATGGATCGCTTTCCGGATTTTCAAAAGTTCATTAAAAATATTCTTCAAGAGATATGCAAATATATTCAACGGATTCTTGTTCAGGGCATGCCTGACTATGACTGTGTACAATTTCAAGACATTCCAAGATACTTTTGGGGTCTTTTTTGAATAAAAAGTTAAGTCACTGCCTAAGTGCACAGACTTTCCTCATTTTCAAAAATTCATTAAAAATATTCCTTAAGAGATATGCAAATATTTTCAATTGATTCTTGTTCAGGGCGTCGTTGACTATGACTGAGTACAATTTCAAGACATTCCAACATACTTGGAATGTCCAAGTGCATCGATTGCTTTTCGGATTTTCAAAAATTCATTAAAAATATTCTTCAAGAGATATGCAAATATATTCAACGGATTCTTGTTCAGGGCATGCTTGACTATGACTGTGTACAATTTCAAGACATTCCAAGATACTTTTGGGGTCTTTTTTGACAAAAAAGTTAAGTCACTGCCTAAGTGCATGGATCGCTTTCCTGATTTTCAAAAATTCATTAAAAATATTCCTTAAGCGATATGCAAATATTTTCAACGGATTCTTGTTCAGGGCGTCGTTGACTATGACTGAGTACAATTTCAAGACATTCCAACATACTTGGAATGTCCAAGTGCATGGATCGCTTTCCTGATTTTCAAAAGTTCATTAAAAATATTCTTCAAGAGATATGCAAATATATTCAACGGATTCTTGTTCAGGGCATGCTTGACTATGACTGTGTACAATTTCAAGACATTCCAAGATACTTTTGGGGTCTTTTTTGAATAAAAAGTTAAGTCACTGCCTAAGTGCACAGACTTTCCTCATTTTCAAAAATTCATTAAAAATATTCCTTAAGAGATATGCAAATATTTTCAATTGATTCTTGTTCAGGGCGTCGTTGACTATGACTGAGTACAATTTCAAGACATTCCAACATACTTGGAATGTCCAAGTGCATGGATCGCTTTTCGGATTTTCATAAATTCATTAAAAATATTCTTCAAGAGATATGCAAATATATTCAACGGATTCTTGTTCAGGGCATGCTTGACTATGACTGTGTACAATTTCAAGACATTCCAATTTACTTTTGGGGTTTTTTTTAAAAAAAAAGTCAAGTCACTAAGTGCATCAGGGCAAATGGATCGTTTCCTTCGTCTCACCTGATATCCTGCTGTGTGATCCACGGTGTCCAAACGTTTGTTTCCAGCGACTGGACGACATGGATGAACTCCTGCAGCTTTAATTCTTTAAAAACAACCCAAAAACATCAAAAGTTAAGTCACTGCCTAAGTGCATGGATCGCTTTCCTGATTTTCAAAAATTCATTAAAAATATTCCTCAAGAGATATGCAAATATATTCAACGGATTCTTGTTCAGGGCGTCGTTGACTATGACTGAGTACAATTTCAAGACATTCCAACATACTTGGAATGTCCAAGTGCATGGATCGCTTTTCGGATTTTCAAAAA
Source organism: Microchirus variegatus (assembly GCF_963457635.1). Classification (NCBI taxonomy): domain Eukaryota; kingdom Metazoa; phylum Chordata; class Actinopteri; order Pleuronectiformes; family Soleidae; genus Microchirus; species Microchirus variegatus. The sequence continues at coordinate 647,077 of NW_028154678.1, read as the reverse complement.
TTCATTAAAAATATTCTTTAAGAGATATGCAAATATATTCAACGGATTCTTGTTCAGGGCATGCTTGACTATGACTGTGTACAATTTCAAGACATTCCAAGATACTTTTGGGGTCTTTTTTGAATAAAAAGTTAAGTCACTGCCTAAGTGCATGGATCGCTTTCCTGATTTTCAAAAATTCATTAAAAATATTCCTTAAGCGATATGCAAATATTTTCAACGGATTCTTGTTCAGGGCGTCGTTGACTATGACTGAGTACAATTTCAAAACATTCCAACATACTTGGAATGTCCAAGTGCATGGATCGCTTTTCCGATTTTCAAAAATTCATTAAAAATATTCTTCAAGAGATATGCAAATATATTCAACGGATTCTTGTTCAGGGCATGCTTGACTATGACTGTGTACAATTTCAAGACATTCCAAGATACTTTTGGGGTCTTTTTTGACAAAAAAGTTAAGTCACTGCCTAAGTGCATGGATCGCTTTCCTGATTTTCAAAAATTCATTAAAAATATTCCTTAAGCGATATGCAAATATTTTCAACGGATTCTTGTTCAGGGCGTCGTTGACTATGACCGAGTACAATTTCAAGACTTTCCAACATACTTGGAATGTCCAAGTGCATGGATCGCTTTCCGGATTTTCAAAAATTCATTAAAAACATTCTTCAAGAGATATGCAAATATATTCAACGGATTCTTGTTCAGGGCATGCTTGACTATGACTGTGTACAATTTCAAGACATTCCAAGATACTTTTGGGGTCTTTTTTGACGAAAAAGTTAAGTCACTGCCTAAGTGCATGGATCGCTTTCCTGAATTTCAGAAATTCTTTAAAAATATTCCTTAAACGATATGCAAATATTTTCAACGGATTCTTGTTCAGGGCGTCGTTGACTATGACTGAGTACAATTTCAAGACATTCCAACATACTTGGAATGTCCAAGTGCATGGATCGCTTTTCGGATTTTCAAAAATTCATTAAAAATATTCTTCAAGAGATATGCAAATATATTCAACGGATTCTTGTTCAGGGCATGCTTGACTATGACTGTGTACAATTTCAAGACATTCCAAGATACTTTTGGGGTCTTTTTTGACAAAAAAGTTAAGTCACTGCCTAAGTGCATGGATCGCTTTCCTGATTTTCAAAAATTCATTAAAAATATTCCTTAAGCGATATGCAAATATTTTCAACGGATTCTTGTTCAGGGCGTCGTTGACTATGACTGAGTACAATTTCAAGACACTCCAACATACTTGGAATGTCCAAGTGCATGGATCGCTTTCCTGATTTTCAAAAGTTCATTAAAAATATTCTTCAAGAGATATGCAAATATATTCAACGGATTCTTGTTCAGGGCATGCCTGACTATGACTGTGTACAATTTCAAGACATTCCAAGATACTTTTGGGGTCTTTTTTGAATAAAAAGTTAAGTCACTGCCTAAGTGCACAGACTTTCCTCATTTTCAAAAATTCATTAAAAATATTCCTTAAGAGATATGCAAATATTTTCAATTGATTCTTGTTCAGGGCGTCGTTGACTATGACTGAGTACAATTTCAAGACATTCCAACATACTTGGAATGTCCAAGTGCATCGATTGCTTTTCGGATTTTCAAAAATTCATTAAAAATATTCTTCAAGAGATATGCAAATATATTCAACGGATTCTTGTTCAGGGCATGCTTGACTATGACTGTGTACAATTTCAAGACATTCCAAGATACTTTTGGGGTCTTTTTTGAATAAAAAGTTAAGTCACTGCCTAAGTGCATGGATCGCTTTCCTGATTTTCAAAAATTCATTAAAAATATTCCTTAAGCGATATGCAAATATTTTCAACGGATTCTTGTTCAGGGCGTCGTTGACTATGACTGAGTACAATTTCAAGACATTCCAACATACTTGGAATGTCCAAGTGCATGGATCGCTTTCCTGATTTTCAAAAGTTCATTAAAAATATTCTTCAAGAGATATGCAAATATATTCAACGGATTCTTGTTCAGGGCATGCTTGACTATGACTGTGTACAATTTCAAGACATTCCAAGATACTTTTGGGGTCTTTTTTGAATAAAAAGTTAAGTCACTGCCTAAGTGCACAGACTTTCATCATTTTCAAAAATTCATTAAAAATATTCCTTAAGAGATATGCAAATATTTTCAATGGATTCTTGTTCAGGGCGTCGTTGACTATGACCGAGTACAATTTCAAGACATTCCAACATACTTGGAATGTCCAAGTGCATGGATCGCTTTCCGGATTTTCAAAAATTCATTAAAAATATTCTTCAGGAGATATGCAAATATATTCAACGGATTCTTGTTCAGGGCATGCTTGACTATGACTGTGTACAATTTCAAGACATTCCAAGATACTTTTGGGGTCTTTTTTGACGAAAAAGTTAAGTCACTGCCTAAGTGCATGGATCGCTTTCCTGATTTTCAGAAATTCTTTAAAAATATTCCTTAAACGATATGCAAATATTTTCAACGGATTCTTGTTCAGGGCGTCGTTGACTATGACTGAGTACAATTTCAAGACATTCCAACATACTTGGAATGTCCAAGTGCATGGATCGCTTTCCTGATTTTCAAAAGTTCATTAAAAATATTCTTCAAGAGATATGCAAATATATTCAACGGATTCTTGTTCAGGGCATGCTTGACTATGACTGTGTACAATTTCAAGACATTCCAAGATACTTTTGGGGTCTTTTTTGAATAAAAAGTTAAGTCACTGCCTAAGTGCACAGACTTTCCTCATTTTCAAAAATTCATTAAAAATATTCCTTAAGAGATATGCAAATATTTTCAATTGATTCTTGTTCAGGGCGTCGTTGACTATGACTGAGTACATTTTCAAGACATTCCAACATACTTGGAATGTCCAAGTGCATGGATCGCTTTTCGGATTTTCAAAAATTCATTAAAAATATTCCTCAAGAGATATGCAAATATATTCAACGGATTCTTGTTCAGGGCATGCTTGACTATGACTGTGTACAATTTCAAGACATTCCAAGATACTTTTGGGGTCTTTTTTGACAAAAAAGTTAAGTCACTGCCTAAGTGCATGGATCGCTTTCCTGATTTTCAAAAATTCATTAAAAATGTTCCTTAAGCGATATGCAAATATTTTCAACGGATTCTTGTTCAGGGCATCGTTGACTATGACTGAGTACAATTTCAAGACATTCCAACATACTTGGAATGTCCAAGTGCATGGATCGCTTTCCTGATTTTCAAAAGTTCATTAAAAATATTCTTCAAGAGATATGCAAATATATTCAACGGATTCTTGTTCAGGGCATGCTTGACTATGACTGTGTACAATTTCAAGACATTCCAAGATACTTTTGGGGTCTTTTTTGAATAAAAAGTTAAGTCACTGCCTAAGTGCACAGACTTTCCTCATTTTCAAAAATTCATTAAAAATATTCCTTAAGAGATATGCAAATATTTTCAATTGATTCTTGTTCAGGGCGTCGTTGACTATGACTGAGTACAATTTCAAGACATTCCAACATACTTGGAATGTCCAAGTGCATGGATCGCTTTTCGGATTTTCAAAAATTCATTAAAAATATTCCTCAAGAGATATGCAAATATATTCAACGGATTCTTGTTCAGGGCATGCTTGACTATGACTGTGTACAATTTCAAGACATTCCAAGATACTTTTGGGGTCTTTTTTGACAAAAAAGTTAAGTCACTGCCTAAGTGCATGGATCGCTTTCCTGATTTTCAAAAATTCATTAAAAATGTTCCTTAAGCGATATGCAAATATTTTCAACGGATTCTTGTTCAGGGCATCGTTGACTATGACTGAGTACAATTTCAAGACATTCCAACATACTTGGAATGTCCAAGTGCATGGATCGCTTTCCTGATTTTCAAAAGTTCATTAAAAATATTCTTCAAGAGATATGCAAATATATTCAACGGATTCTTGTTCAGGGCATGCTTGACTATGACTGTGTACAATTTCAAGACATTCCAAGATACCTTTGGGGTCTTTTTTGAATAAAAAGTTAAGTCACTGCCTAAGTGCACAGACTTTCATCATTTTCAAAAATTCATTAAAAATATTCCTTAAGAGATATGCAAATATTTTCAATTGATTCTTGTTCAGGGCGTCGTTGACTATGACTGAGTACAATTTCAAGACATTCCAACATACTTGGAATGTCTAAGTGCATGGATCACTTTTCGGATTTTCAAAAATTCATTAAAAATATTCTTCAAGAGATATGCAAATATATTCAACGGATTCTTGTTCAGGGCATGCTTGACTATGACTGTGTACAATTTCAAGACATTCCAAGATACTTTTGGGGTCTTTTTTGACAAAAAAGTTAAGTCACTGCCTAAGTGCATGGATCGCTTTCCTGATTTTCAGAAATTCTTTAAAAATATTCCTTAAGCGATATGCAAATATTTTCAACGGATTCTTGTTCAGGGCGTCGTTGACTATGACTGAGTACAATTTCAAGACATTCCAACATACTTGGAATGTCCAAGTGCATGGATCGCTTTCCTGATTTTCAAAAGTTCATTAAAAATATTCTTCAAGAGATATGCAAATATATTCAACGGATTCTTGTTCAGGGCATGCTTGACTATGACTGTGTACAATTTCAAGATATTCCAAGATACCTTTGGGGTCTTTTTTGAATAAAAAGTTAAGTCACTGCCTAAGTGCACAGACTTTCATCATTTTCAAAAATTCATTAAAAATATTCCTTAAGAGATATGCAAATATTTTCAATGGATTCTTGTTCAGGGCGTCGTTGACTATGACCGAGTACAATTTCAAGACATTCCAACATACTTGGAATGTCCAAGTGCATGGATCGCTTTCCGGATTTTCAAAAATTCATTAAAAATATTCTTCAAGAGATATGCAAATATATTCAACGGATTCTTGTTCAGGGCATTCTTGACTATGACTGTGTACAATTTCAAGACATTCCAAGATACTTTTGGGGTCTTTTTTGACGAAAAAGTTAAGTCACTGCCTAAGTGCATGGATCGCTTTCCTGATTTTCAGAAATTCTTTAAAAATATTCCTTAAACGATATGCAAATATTTTCAACGGATTCTTGTTCAGGGCATGCTTGACTATGACTGTGTACAATTTCAAGACATTCCAAGATACTTTTGGGGTCTTTTTTGACAAAAAAGTTAAGTCACTGCCTAAGTGCATGGATCGCTTTTCTGATTTTCAAAATTTCATTAAAAATATTCCTTAAGCGATATGCAAATATTTTCAACGGATTCTTGTTCAGGGCGTCGTTGACTATGACTGAGTACAATTTCAAGACATTCCAACATACTTGGAATGTCCAAGTGCATGGATCGCTTTCCTGATTTTCAAAAGTTCATTAAAAATATTCTTCAAGAGATATGCAAATATATTCAACGGATTCTTGTTCAGGGCATGCTTGACTATGACTGTGTACAATTTCAAGACATTCCAAGATACTTTTGGGGTCTTTTTTGAATAAAAAGTTAAGTCACTGCCTAAGTGCACAGACTTTCCTCATTTTCAAAAATTCATTAAAAATATTCCTTAAGAGATATGCAAATATTTTCAATTGATTCTTGTTCAGGGCGTCGTTGACTATGACTGAGTACAATTTCAAGACATTCCAACATACTTGGAATGTCCAAGTGCATGGATCGCTTTTCGGATTTTCAAAATTTCATTAAAAATATTCTTCAAGAGATATGCAAATATATTCAACGGATTCTTGTTCAGGGCATGCTTGACTATGACTGTGTACAATTTCAAGACATTCCAAGATACTTTTGGGGTCTTTTTTGACGAAAAAGTCAAGTCACTGCCTTAGTGCATGGATCGCTTTCCTGATTTTCAGAAATTCTTTAAAAATATTCCTTAAACGATATGCAAATATTTTCAACGGATTCTTGTTCAGGGCGTCGTTGACTATGACTGAGTACAATTTCAAGACATTCCAACATACTTGGAATGTCTAAGTGCATGGATCGCTTTCCTGATTTTCAAAAGTTCATTAAAAATATTCTTCAAGAGATATGCAAATATATTCAACGGATTCTTGTTCAGGGCATGCTTGACTATGACTGTGTACAATTTCAAGACATTCCAAGATACTTTTGGGGTCTTTTTTGAATAAAAAGTTAAGTCACTGCCTAAGTGCACAGACTTTCATCATTTTCAAAAATTCATTAAAAATATTCCTTAAGAGATATGCAAATATTTTCAATGGATTTTTGTTCAGGGCGTCGTTGACTATGACCGAGTACAATTTCAAGACATTCCAACATACTTGGAATGTCCAAGTGCATGGATCGCTTTCCGGATTTTCAAAAATTCATTAAAAATATTCTTCAAGAGATGTGCAAATATATTCAACAGATTCTTGTTCAGGGCATTCTTGACTATGACTGTGTACAATTTCAAGACATTCCAAGATACTTTTGGGGTCTTTTTTGAATAAAAAGTTAAGTCACTGCCTAAGTGCACTGACTTTCCTCATTTTCAAAAATTCATTAAAAATATTCCTTAAGAGATATGCAAATATTTTCAATTGATTCTTGTTCAGGGCGTCGTTGACTATGACTGAGTACAATTTCAAGACATTCCAACATACTTGGAATGTCCAAGTGCATAAATCGCTTTTCGGATTTTCAAAAATTCATTAAAAATATTCTTCAAGAGATATGCAAATATATTCAACGGATTCTTGTTCAGGGCATGCTTGACTATGACTGTGTACAATTTCAAGACATTCCAAGATACTTTTGGGGTCTTTTTTGACGAAAAAGTTAAGTCACTGCCTAAGTGCATGGATCGCTTTCCTGATTTTCAGAAATTCTTTAAAAATATTCCTTAAACGATATGCAAATATTTTCAACGGATTCTTGTTCAGGGCGTCGTTGACTATGACTGAGTACAATTTCAAGACATTCCAACATACTTGGAATGTCCAAGTGCATGGATCGCTTTCCTGATTTTCAAAAGTTCATTAAAAATATTCTTCAAGAGATATGCAAATATATTCAACGGATTCTTGTTCAGGGCATGCTTGACTATGACTGTGTACAATTTCAAGACATTCCAAGATACTTTTGGGGTCTTTTTTGAATAAAAAGTTAAGTCACTGCCTAAGTGCATGGATCGCTTTCCTGATTTTCAGAAATTCTTTAAAAATATTCCTTAAACGATATGCAAATATTTTCAACGGATTCTTGTTCAGGGCGTCGTTGACTATGACTGAGTACAATTTCAAGACATTCCAACATACTTGGAATGTCCAAGTGCATGGATCGCTTTCCTGATTTTCAAAAGTTCATTAAAAATATTCTTCAAGAGATATGCAAATATATTCAACGGATTCTTGTTCAGGGCATGCTTGACTATGACTGTGTACAATTTCAAGATATTCCAAGATACCTTTGGGGTCTTTTTTGAATAAAAAGTTAAGTCACTGCCTAAGTGCACAGACTTTCATCATTTTCAAAAATTCATTAAAAATATTCCTTAAGAGATATGCAAATATTTTCAATGGATTCTTGTTCAGGGCGTCGTTGACTATGACCGAGTACAATTTCAAGACATTCCAACATACTTGGAATGTCCAAGTGCATGGATCGCTTTCCGGATTTTCAAAAATTCATTAAAAATATTCTTCAAGAGATATGCAAATATATTCAACGGATTCTTGTTCAGGGCATTCTTGACTATGACTGTGTACAATTTCAAGACATTCCAAGATACTTTTGGGGTCTTTTTTGACGAAAAAGTTAAGTCACTGCCTAAGTGCATGGATCGCTTTCCTGATTTTCAGAAATTCTTTAAAAATATTCCTTAAACGATATGCAAATATTTTCAACGGATTCTTGTTCAGGGCGTCGTTGACTATGACTGAGTACAATTTCAAGACATTCCAACATACTTGGAATGTCCAAGTGCATGGATCGCTTTCCTGATTTTCAAAAGTTCATTAAAAATATTCTTCAAGAGATATGCAAATATATTCAACGGATTCTTGTTCAGGGCATGCTTGACTATGACTGTGTACAATTTCAAGACATTCCAAGATACTTTTGGGGTCTTTTTTGAATAAAAAGTTAAGTCACTGCCTAAGTGCACAGACTTTCCTCATTTTCAAAAATTCATTAAAAATATTCCTTAAGCGATATGCAAATATTTTCAATTGATTCTTGTTCAGGGCGTCGTTGACTATGACTGAGTACAATTTCAAGACATTCCAACATACTTGGAATGTCCAAGTGCATGGATCGCTTTTCGGATTTTCAAAATTTCATTAAAAATATTCTTCAAGAGATATGCAAATATATTCAACGGATTCTTGTTCAGGGCATGCTTGACTATGACTGTGTACAATTTCAAGACATTCCAAGATACTTTTGGGGTCTTTTTTGACAAAAAAGTTAAGTCACTGCCTAAGTGCATGGATCGCTTTCCTCATTTTCAGAAATTCATTAAAAATATTCCTTAAGCGATATGCAAATATTTTCAACGGATTCTTGTTCAGGGCGTCGTTGACTATGACTGAGTACAATTTCAAGACATTCCAACATACTTGGAATGTCCAAGTGCATGGATCGCTTTCCTGATTTTCAAAAGTTCATTAAAAATATTCTTCAAGAGATATGCAAATATATTCAACGGATTCTTGTTCAGGGCATGCTTGACTATGACTGTGTACAATTTCAAGACATTCCAAGATACCTTTGGGGTCTTTTTTGAATAAAAAGTTAAGTCACTGCCTAAGTGCACAGACTTTCATCATTTTCAAAAGTTCATTAAAAATATTCCTTAAGAGATATGCAAATATTTTCAATGGATTTTTGTTCAGGGCGTCGTTGACTATGACCGAGTACAATTTCAAGACATTCCAACATACTTGGAATGTCCAAGTGCATGGATCGTTTTCCTGATTTTCAAAAGTTAATTAAAAATATTCTTCAAGAGATATGCAAATATATTCAACGGATTCTTGTTCAGGGCATGCTTGACTATGACTGTGTACAATTTCAAGACATTCCAAGAAACTTTTGGGGTCTTTTTTGAATAAAAAGTTTAGTCACTGCCTAAGTGCATGGATCGCTTTCCTGATTTTCAAAAATTCATTAAAAATATTCCTTAAGCGATATGCAAATATTTTCAACGGATTCTTGTTCAGGGCGTCGTTGACTATGACTGAGTACAATTTCAAAACATTCCAACATACTTGGAATGTCCAAGTGCATGGATCGCTTTTCGGATTTTCAAAAATTCATTAAAAATATTCTTCAAGAGATATGCAAATATATTCAACGGATTCTTGTTCAGGGCATGCTTGACTATGACTGTGTACAATTTCAAGACATTCCAAGATACTTTTGGGGTCTTTTTTGACAAAAAAGTTAAGTCACTGCCTAAGTGCATGGATCGCTTTCCTGATTTTCAAAAATTCATTAAAAATATTCCTTAAGCGATATGCAAATATTTTCAACGGATTCTTGTTCAGGGCGTCGTTGACTATGACTGAGTACAATTTCAAGACATTCCAACATACTTGGAATGTCCAAGTGCATGGATCGCTTTCCTGATTTTCAAAAGTTCATTAAAAATATTCTTCAAGAGATATACAAATATATTCAACGGATTCTTGTTCAGGGCATGCTTGACTATGACTGTGTACAATTTCAAGACATTCCAAGATACTTTTGGGGTCTTTTTTGAATAAAAAGTTAAGTCACTGCCTAAGTGCACAGACTTTCCTCATTTTCAAAAATTCATTAAAAATATTCCTTAAGAGATATGCAAATATTTTCAATTGATTCTTGTTCAGGGCATGCTTGACTATGACTGTGTACAATTTCAAGACATTCCAAGATACTTTTGGGGTCTTTTTTGACAAAAAAGTTAAGTCACTGCCTAAGTGCATGGATCGCTTTCCTCATTTTCAGAAATTCATTAAAAATATTCCTTAAGCGATATGCAAATATTTTCAACGGATTCTTGTTCAGGGCGTCGTTGACTATGACTGAGTACAATTTCAAGACATTCCAACATACTTGGAATGTCCAAGTGCATGGATCGCTTTCCTGATTTTCAAAAGTTCATTAAAAATATTCTTCAAGAGATATGCAAATATATTCAACGGATTCTTGTTCAGGGCATGCTTGACTATGACTGTGTACAATTTCAAGACATTCCAAGATACCTTTGGGGTCTTTTTTGAATAAAAAGTTAAGTCACTGCCTAAGTGCACAGACTTTCATCATTTTCAAAAGTTCATTAAAAATATTCCTTAAGAGATATGCAAATATTTTCAATGGATTTTTGTTCAGGGCGTCGTTGACTATGACCGAGTACAATTTCAAGACATTCCAACATACTTGGAATGTCCAAGTGCATGGATCGCTTTCCTGATTTTCAAAAGTTAATTAAAAATATTCTTCAAGAGATATGCAAATATATTCAACGGATTCTTGTTCAGGGCATGCTTGACTATGACTGTGTACAATTTCAAGACATTCCAAGAAACTTTTGGGGTCTTTTTTGAATAAAAAGTTTAGTCACTGCCTAAGTGCATGGATCGCTTTCCTGATTTTCAAAAATTCATTAAAAATATTCCTTAAGCGATATGCAAATATTTTCAACGGATTCTTGTTCAGGGCGTCGTTGACTATGACTGAGTACAATTTCAAAACATTCCAACATACTTGGAATGTCCAAGTGCATGGATCGCTTTTCGGATTTTCAAAAATTCATTAAAAATATTCTTCAAGAGATATGCAAATATATTCAACGGATTCTTGTTCAGGGCATGCTTGACTATGACTGTGTACAATTTCAAGACATTCCAAGATACTTTTGGGGTCTTTTTTGACAAAAAAGTTAAGTCACTGCCTAAGTGCATGGATCGCTTTCCTGATTTTCAAAAATTCATTAAAAATATTCCTTAAGCGATATGCAAATATTTTCAACGGATTCTTGTTCAGGGCGTCGTTGACTATGACTGAGTACAATTTCAAGACATTCCAACATACTTGGAATGTCCAAGTGCATGGATCGCTTTCCTGATTTTCAAAAGTTCATTAAAAATATTCTTCAAGAGATATACAAATATATTCAACGGATTCTTGTTCAGGGCATGCTTGACTATGACTGTGTACAATTTCAAGACATTCCAAGATACTTTTGGGGTCTTTTTTGAATAAAAAGTTAAGTCACTGCCTAAGTGCACAGACTTTCCTCATTTTCAAAAATTCATTAAAAATATTCCTTAAGAGATATGCAAATATTTTCAATTGATTCTTGTTCAGGGCGTCGTTGACTATGACTGAGTACAATTTCAAGACATTCCAACATACTTGGAATGTCCAAGTGCATGGATCGCTTTTCGGATTTTCATAAATTCATTAAAAATATTCTTCAAGAGATATGCAAATATATTCAACGGATTCTTGTTCAGGGCATGCTTGACTATGACTGTGTACAATTTCAAGACATTCCAATTTACTTTTGGGGTTTTTTGAAAAAAAAAAGTCAAGTCACTAAGTGCATCAGGGCAAATGGATCGTTTCCTTCGTCTCACCTGATATCCTGCTGTGTGATCCACGGTGTCCAAACGTTTGTTTCCAGCGACTGGACGACATGGATGAACTCCTGCAGCTTTAATTCTTTAAAAACAACCCAAAAACATCAAAAGTTAAGTCACTGCCTAAGTGCATGGATCGCTTTCCTGATTTTCAAAAATTCATTAAAAATATTCCTCAAGAGATATGCAAATATATTCAACGGATTCTTGTTCAGGGCGTCGTTGACTATGACTGAGTACAATTTCAAGACATTCCAACATACTTGGAATGTCCAAGTGCATGGATCGCTTTTCGGATTTTCAAAAATTCATTAAAAATATTCTTCAAGAGATATGCAAATATATTCAACGGATTCTTGTTCAGGGCATGCTTGACTATGACTGTGTACAATTTCAAGACATTCCAAGATACTTTTGGGGTCTTTTTTGACAAAAAAGTTAAGTCACTGCCTAAGTGCATGGATCGCTTTCCTGATTTTCAAAAATTCATTAAAAATATTCCTTAAGCGATATGCAAATATTTTCAACGGATTCTTGTTCAGGGCGTCGTTGACTATGACTGAGTACAATTTCAAGACATTCCAACATACTTGGAATGTCCAAGTGCATGGATCGCTTTCCTGATTTTCAAAAGTTCATTAAAAATATTCTTCAAGAGATATGCAAATATATTCAACGGATTCTTGTTCAGGGCATGCTTGACTATGACTGTGTACAATTTCAAGACATTCCAAGATACCTTTGGGGTCTTTTTTGGATAAAAAGTTAAGTCACTGCCTAAGTGCACAGACTTTCATCATTTTCAAAAATTCATTAAAAATATTCCTTAAGAGATATGCAAATATTTTCAATGGATTCTTGTTCAGGGCGTCGTTGACTATGACCGAGTACAATTTCAAGACATTCCAACATACTTGGAATGTCCAAGTGCATGGATCGCTTTCCGGATTTTCAAAAATTCATTAAAAATATTCTTCAAGAGATATGCAAATATATTCAACGGATTCTTGTTCAGGGCATGCTTGACTATGACTGTGTACAATTTCAAGACATTCCAAGATACTTTTGGGGTCTTTTTTGACGAAAAAGTTAAGTCACTGCCTAAGTGCATGGATCGCTTTCCTGATTTTCAGAAATTCTTTAAAAATATTCCTTAAACGATATGCAAATATTTTCAACGGATTCTTGTTCAGGGCGTCGTTGACTATGACTGAGTACAATTTCAAGACATTCCAACATACTTGGAATGTCCAAGTGCATGGATCGCTTTCCTGATTTTCAAAAGTTCATTAAAAATATTCTTCAAGAGATATGCAAATATATTCAACGGATTCTTGTTCAGGGCATGCTTGACTATGACTGTGTACAATTTCAAGACATTCCAGGATACTTTTGGGGTCTTTTTTGAATAAAAAATTAAGTCACTGCCTAAGTGCACAGACTTTCCTCATTTTCAAAAATTCATTAAAAATATTCCTTAAGAGATATGCAAATATTTTCAATTGATTCTTGTTCAGGGCGTCGTTGACTATGACTGAGTACAATTTCAAGACATTCCAACATACTTGGAATGTCCAAGTGCATGGATCGCTTTTCGGATTTTCAAAAATTCATTAAAAATATTCTTCAAGAGATATGCAAATATATTCAACGGATTCTTGTTCAGGGCATGCTTGACTATGACTGTGTACAATTTCAAGACATTCCAAGATACTTTTGGGGTCTTTTTTGACAAAAAAGTTAAGTCACTGCCTAAGTGCATGGATCGCTTTTCTGATTTTCAAAATTTCATTAAAAATATTCCTTAAGCGATATGCAAATATTTTCAACGGATTCTTGTTCAGGGCGTCGTTGACTATGACTGAGTACAATTTCAAGACATTCCAACATACTTGGAATGTCCAAGTGCATGGATCGCTTTCCTGATTTTCAAAAGTTCATTAAAAATATTCTTCAAGAGATATGCAAATATATTCAACGGATTCTTGTTCAGGGCATGCTTGACTATGACTGTGTACAATTTCAAGACATTCCAAGATACTTTTGGGGTCTTTTTTGAATAAAAAGTTAAGTCACTGCCTAAGTGCACAGACTTTCCTCATTTTCAAAAATTCATTAAAAATATTCCTTAAGAGATATGCAAATATTTTCAATTGATTCTTGTTCAGGGCGTCGTTGACTATGACTGAGTACAATTTCAAGACATTCCAACATACTTGGAATGTCCAAGTGCATGGATCGCTTTTCGGATTTTCAAAAATTCATTAAAAATATTCTTCAAGAGATATGCAAATATATTCAACGGATTCTTGTTCAGGGCATGCTTGACTATGACTGTGTACAATTTCAAGACATTCCAATTTACTTTTGGGGTTTTTTGAAAAAAAAAAGTCAAGTCACTAAGTGCATCAGGGCAAATGGATCGTTTCCTTCGTCTCACCTGATATCCTGCTGTGTGATCCACGATGTCCAAACGTTTGTTTCCAGCGACTGGACGACATGGATGAACTCCTGCAGCTTTAATTCTTTAAAAACAACCCAAAAACATCAAAAGTTAAGTCACTGCCTAAGTGCACAGACTTTCCTCATTTTCAAAAATTCATTAAAAATATTCCTCAAGAGATATGCAAATATATTCAACGGATTCTTGTTCAGGGCGTCGTTGACTATGACTGAGTACAATTTCAAGACATTCCAACATACTTGGAATGTCCAAGTGCATGGATCGCTTTTCGGATTTTCAAAAATTCATTAAAAATATTATTCAAGAGATATGCAAATATATTCAACGGATTCTTGTTCAGGGCATGCTTGACTATGACTGTGTACAATTTCAAGACATTCCAAGATACTTTTGGGGTCTTTTTTGAATAAAAAGTTAAGTCACTGCCTAAGTGCATGGATCGCTTTCCTGATTTTCAAAAATTCATTAAAAATATTCCTTAAGCGATATGCAAATATTTTCAACGGATTCTTGTTCAGGGCGTCGTTGACTATGACTGAGTACAATTTCAAAACATTCCAACATACTTGGAATGTCCAAGTGCATGGATCGCTTTTCGGATTTTCAAAAATTCATTAAAAATATTCTTCAAGAGATATGCAAATATATTCAACGGATTCTTGTTCAGGGCATGCTTGACTATGACTGTGTACAATTTCAAGACATTCCAAGATACTTTTGGGGTCTTTTTTGACAAAAAAGTTAAGTCACTGCCTAAGTGCATGGATCGCTTTCCTGATTTTCAAAAATTCATTAAAAATATTCCTTAAGCGATATGCAAATATTTTCAACGGATTCTTGTTCAGGGCGTCGTTGACTATGACTGAGTACAATTTCAAGACATTCCAACATACTTGGAATGTCCAAGTGCATGGATCGCTTTCCTGATTTTCAAAAGTTCATTAAAAATATTCTTCAAGAGATATGCAAATATATTCAACGGATTCTTGTTCAGGGCATGCTTGACTATGACTGTGTACAATTTCAAGACATTCCAAGATA
The DNA here is from genome assembly GCF_963457635.1 of Microchirus variegatus. NCBI lineage: Eukaryota > Metazoa > Chordata > Actinopteri > Pleuronectiformes > Soleidae > Microchirus > Microchirus variegatus. Next base: position 631,960 of record NW_028154678.1, on the reverse strand, counting down.
CCTTTGGGGTCTTTTTTGGATAAAAAGTTAAGTCACTGCCTAAGTGCACAGACTTTCATCATTTTCAAAAATTCATTAAAAATATTCCTTAAGAGATATGCAAATATTTTCAATGGATTCTTGTTCAGGGCGTCGTTGACTATGACCGAGTACAATTTCAAGACATTCCAACATACTTGGAATGTCCAAGTGCATGGATCGCTTTCCAGATTTTCAAAAATTCATTAAAAATATTCTTCAAGAGATATGCAAATATATTCAACGGATTCTTGTTCAGGGCATGCTTGACTATGACTGTGTACAATTTCAAGACATTCCAAGATACTTTTGGGGTCTTTTTTGACGAAAAAGTTAAGTCACTGCCTAAGTGCATGGATCGCTTTCCTGATTTTCAGAAATTCTTTAAAAATATTCCTTAAACGATATGCAAATATTTTCAACGGATTCTTGTTCAGGGCGTCGTTGACTATGACTGAGTACAATTTCAAGACATTCCAACATACTTGGAATGTCCAAGTGCATGGATCGCTTTCCTGATTTTCAAAAGTTCATTAAAAATATTCTTCAAGAGATATGCAAATATATTCAACGGATTCTTGTTCAGGGCATGCTTGACTATAACTGTGTACAATTTCAAGACATTCCAGGATACTTTTGGGGTCTTTTTTGAATAAAAAATTAAGTCACTGCCTAAGTGCACAGACTTTCCTCATTTTCAAAAATTCATTAAAAATATTCCTTAAGAGATATGCAAATATTTTCAATTGATTCTTGTTCAGGGCGTCGTTGACTATGACTGAGTACAATTTCAAGACATTCCAACATACTTGGAATGTCCAAGTGCATGGATCGCTTTTCGGATTTTCAAAAATTCATTAAAAATATTCTTCAAGAGATATGCAAATATATTCAACGGATTCTTGTTCAGGGCATGCTTGACTATGACTGTGTACAATTTCAAGACATTCCAAGATACTTTTGGGGTCTTTTTTGACAAAAAAGTTAAGTCACTGCCTAAGTGCATGGATCGCTTTTCTGATTTTCAAAATTTCATTAAAAATATTCCTTAAGCGATATGCAAATATTTTCAACGGATTCTTGTTCAGGGCGTCGTTGACTATGACTGAGTACAATTTCAAGACATTCCAACATACTTGGAATGTCCAAGTGCATGGATCGCTTTCCTGATTTTCAAAAGTTCATTAAAAATATTCTTCAAGAGATATGCAAATATATTCAACGGATTCTTGTTCAGGGCATGCTTGACTATGACTGTGTACAATTTCAAGACATTCCAAGATACTTTTGGGGTCTTTTTTGAATAAAAAGTTAAGTCACTGCCTAAGTGCACAGACTTTCCTCATTTTCAAAAATTCATTAAAAATATTCCTTAAGAGATATGCAAATATTTTCAATTGATTCTTGTTCAGGGCGTCGTTGACTATGACTGAGTACAATTTCAAGACATTCCAACATACTTGGAATGTCCAAGTGCATGGATCGCTTTTCGGATTTTCAAAAATTCATTAAAAATATTCTTCAAGAGATATGCAAATATATTCAACGGATTCTTGTTCAGGGCATGCTTGACTATGACTGTGTACAATTTCAAGACATTCCAAGATACTTTTGGGGTCTTTTTTGACAAAAAAGTTAAGTCACTGCCTAAGTGCATGGATCGCTTTCCTGATTTTCAAAAATTCATTAAAAATATTCCTTAAACGATATGCAAATATTTTCAACGGATTCTTGTTCAGGGCGTCGTTGACTATGACTGAGTACAATTTCAAGACATTCCAACATACTTGGAATGTCCAAGTGCATGGATCGCTTTCCTGATTTTCAAAAGTTCATTAAAAATATTCTTCAAGAGATATGCAAATATATTCAACGGATTCTTGTTCAGGGCATGCTTGACTATGACTGTGTACAATTTCAAGACATTCCAAGATACTTTTGGGGTCTTTTTTGAATAAAAAGTTAAGTCACTGCCTAAGTGCACAGACTTTCATCATTTTCAAAAATTCATTAAAAATATTCCTTAAGAGATATGCAAATATTTTCAATGGATTCTTGTTCAGGGCGTCGTTGACTATGACCGAGTACAATTTCAAGACATTCCAACATACTTGGAATGTCCAAGTGCATGGATCGCTTTCCGGATTTTCAAAAATTCATTAAAAATATTCTTCAGGAGATATGCAAATATATTCAACGGATTCTTGTTCAGGGCATGCTTGACTATGACTGTGTACAATTTCAAGACATTCCAAGATACTTTTGGGGTCTTTTTTGACGAAAAAGTTAAGTCACTGCCTAAGTGCATGGATCGCTTTCCTGATTTTCAGAAATTCTTTAAAAATATTCCTTAAACGATATGCAAATATTTTCAACGGATTCTTGTTCAGGGCGTCGTTGACTATGACTGAGTACAATTTCAAGACATTCCAACATACTTGGAATGTCCAAGTGCATGGATCGCTTTCCTGATTTTCAAAAGTTCATTAAAAATATTCTTCAAGAGATATGCAAATATATTCAACGGATTCTTGTTCAGGGCATGCTTGACTATGACTGTGTACAATTTCAAGACATTCCAAGATACTTTTGGGGTCTTTTTTGAATAAAAAGTTAAGTCACTGCCTAAGTGCACAGACTTTCCTCATTTTCAAAAATTCATTAAAAATATTCCTTAAGACATATGCAAATATTTTCAATTGATTCTTGTTCAGGGCGTCGTTGACTATGACTGAGTACAATTTCAAGACATTCCAACATACTTGGAATGTCCAAGTGCATGGATCGCTTTTCGGATTTTCAAAAATTCATTAAAAATATTCCTCAAGAGATATGCAAATATATTCAACGGATTCTTGTTCAGGGCGTCGTTGACTATGACTGAGTACAATTTCAAGACATTCCAACATACTTGGAATGTCCAAGTGCATGGATCGCTTTCCTGATTTTCAAAAGTTCATTAAAAATATTCTTCAAGAGATATGCAAATATATTCAACGGATTCTTGTTCAGGGCATGCTTGACTATGACTGTGTACAATTTCAAGACATTCCAAGATACTTTTGGGGTCTTTTTTGAATAAAAAGTTAAGTCACTGCCTAAGTGCACAGACTTTCCTCATTTTCAAAAATTCATTAAAAATATTCCTTAAGAGATATGCAAATATTTTCAATTGATTCTTGTTCAGGGCGTCGTTGACTATGACTGAGTACAATTTCAAGACATTCCAACATACTTGGAATGTCCAAGTGCATGGATCGCTTTTCGGATTTTCATAAATTCATTAAAAATATTCTTCAAGAGATATGCAAATATATTCAACAGATTCTTGTTCAGGGCATGCTTGACTATGACTGTGTACAATTTCAAGACATTCCAATTTACTTTTGGGGTCTTTTTTGACAAAAAAGTTAAGTCACTGCCTAAGTGCATGGATCGCTTTTCTGATTTTCAAAATTTCATTAAAAATATTCCTTAAGCGATATGCAAATATTTTCAACGGATTCTTGTTCAGGGCGTCGTTGACTATGACTGAGTACAATTTCAAGACATTCCAACATACTTGGAATGTCCAAGTGCATGGATCGCTTTCCTGATTTTCAAAAGTTCATTAAAAATATTCTTCAAGAGATATGCAAATATATTCAACGGATTCTTGTTCAGGGCATGCTTGACTATGACTGTGTACAATTTCAAGACATTCCAAGATACTTTTGGGGTCTTTTTTGAATAAAAAGTTAAGTCACTGCCTAAGTGCACAGACTTTCCTCATTTTCAAAAATTCATTAAAAATATTCCTTAAGAGATATGCAAATATTTTCAATTGATTCTTGTTCAGGGCGTCGTTGACTATGACTGAGTACAATTTCAAGACATTCCAACATACTTGGAATGTCCAAGTGCATGGATCGCTTTTCGGATTTTCAAAAATTCATTAAAAATATTCTTCAAGAGATATGCAAATATATTCAACGGATTCTTGTTCAGGGCATGCTTGACTATGACTGTGTACAATTTCAAGACATTCCAAGATACTTTTGGGGTCTTTTTTGACAAAAAAGTTAAGTCACTGCCTAAGTGCATGGATCGCTTTCCTGATTTTCAAAAATTCATTAAAAATATTCCTTAAGCGATATGCAAATATTTTCAACGGATTCTTGTTCAGGGCGTCGTTGACTATGACTGTGTACAATTTCAAGACATTCCAAGATACTTTTGGGGTCTTTTTTGAATAAAAAGTTAAGTCACTGCCTAAGTGCACAGACTTTCATCATTTTCAAAAATTCATTAAAAATATTCCTTAAGAGATATGCAAATATTTTCAATGGATTCTTGTTCAGGGCGTCGTTGACTATGACTGAGTACAATTTCAAGACATTCCAACATACTTGGAATGTCCAAGTGCATGGATCGCTTTCCTGATTTTCAAAATTTCATTAAAAATATTCTTCAAGAGATATGCAAATATATTCAACGGATTCTTGTTCAGGGCATGCTTGACTATGACTGTGTACAATTTCAAGACATTCCAAGATACTTTTGGGGTCTTTTTTGAATAAAAAGTTAAGTCACTGCCTAAGTGCACAGACTTTCATCATTTTCAAAAATTCATTAAAAATATTCCTTAAGAGATATGCAAATATTTTCAATGGATTTTTGTTCAGGGCGTCGTTGACTATGACCGAGTACAATTTCAAGACATTCCAACATACTTGGAATGTCCAAGTGCATGGATCGCTTTCCGGATTTTCAAAAATTCATTAAAAATATTCTTCAAGAGATATGCAAATATATTCAACGGATTCTTGTTCAGGGCATTCTTGACTATGACTGTGTACAATTTCAAGACATTCCAAGATACTTTTGGGGTCTTTTTTGACGAAAAAGTTAAGTCACTGCCTAAGTGCATGGATCGCTTTCCTGATTTTCAGAAATTCTTTAAAAATATTCCTTAAACGATATGCAAATATTTTCAACGGATTCTTGTTCAGGGCGTCGTTGACTATGACTGAGTACAATTTCAAGACATTCCAACATACTTGGAATGTCCAAGTGCATGGATCGCTTTCCTGATTTTCAAAAGTTCATTAAAAATATTCTTCAAGAGATATGCAAATATATTCAACGGATTCTTGTTCAGGGCATGCTTGACTATGACTGTGTACAATTTCAAGACATTCCAAGATACTTTTGGGGTCTTTTTTGAATAAAAAGTTAAGTCACTGCCTAAGTGCACAGACTTTCATCATTTTCAAAAATTCATTAAAAATATTCCTTAAGAGATATGCAAATATTTTCAATGGATTTTTGTTCAGGGCGTCGTTGACTATGACCGAGTACAATTTCAAGACATTCCAACATACTTGGAATGTCCAAGTGCATGGATCGCTTTCTGGATTTTCAAAAATTCATTAAAAATATTCTTCAAGAGATGTGCAAATATATTCAACGGATTCTTGTTCAGGGCATTCTTGACTATGACTGTGTACAATTTCAAGACATTCCAAGATACTTTTGGGGTCTTTTTTGACGAAAAAGTTAAGTCACTGCCTAAGTGCACAGACTTTCATCATTTTCAAAAATTCATTAAAAATATTCCTTAAGAGATATGCAAATATTTTCAATGGATTTTTGTTCAGGGCGTCGTTGACTATGACCGAGTACAATTTCAAGACATTCCAACATACTTGGAATGTCCAAGTGCATGGATCGCTTTCTGGATTTTCAAAAATTCATTAAAAATATTCTTCAAGAGATGTGCAAATATATTCAACGGATTCTTGTTCAGGGCATGCTTGACTATGACTGTGTACAATTTCAAGACATTCCATGATACTTTTGGGGTCTTTTTTGACGAAAAAGTTAAGTCACTGCCTAAGTGCATGGATCGCTTTCCTGATTTTCAGAAATTCTTTAAAAATATTCCTTAAACGATATGCAAATATTTTCAACGGATTCTTGTTCAGGGCGTCGTTGACTATGACTGAGTACAATTTCAAGACATTCCAACATACTTGGAATGTCCAAGTGCATGGATCGCTTTCCTGATTTTCAAAAATTCATTAAAAATATTCCTTAAGCGATATGCAAATATTTTCAACGATTCTTGTTCAGGGCGTCGTTGACTATGACTGAGTACAATTTCAAAACATTCCAACATACTTGGAATGTCCAAGTGCATGGATCGCTTTTCGGATTTTCAAAAATTCATTAAAAATATTCTTCAAGAGATATGCAAATATATTCAACGGATTCTTGTTCAGGGCATGCTTGACTATGACTGTGTACAATTTCAAGACATTCCAAGATACTTTTGGGGTCTTTTTTGACAAAAAAGTTAAGTCACTGCCTAAGTGCATGGATCGCTTTCCTGATTTTCAAAAATTCATTAAAAATATTCCTTAAGCGATATGCAAATATTTTCAACGGATTCTTGTTCAGGGCGTCGTTGACTATGACTGAGTACAATTTCAAGACATTCCAACATACTTGGAATGTCCAAGTGCATGGATCGCTTTCCTGATTTTCAAAAGTTCATTAAAAATATTCTTCAAGAGATATGCAAATATATTCAACGGATTCTTGTTCAGGGCATGCTTGACTATGACTGTGTACAATTTCAAGACATTCCAAGATACTTTTGGGGTCTTTTTTGAATAAAAAGTTAAGTCACTGCCTAAGTGCACAGACTTTCCTCATTTTCAAAAATTCATTAAAAATATTCCTTAAGAGATATGCAAATATTTTCAATTGATTCTTGTTCAGGGCGTCGTTGACTATGACTGAGTACAATTTCAAGACATTCCAACATACTTGGAATGTCCAAGTGCATGGATCGCTTTTCGGATTTTCATAAATTCATTAAAAATATTCTTCAAGAGATATGCAAATATATTCAACGGATTCTTGTTCAGGGCATGCTTGACTATGACTGTGTACAATTTCAAGACATTCCAATTTACTTTTGGGGTTTTTTTAAAAAAAAAAGTCAAGTCACTAAGTGCATCAGGGCAAATGGATCGTTTCCTTCGTCTCACCTGATATCCTGCTGTGTGATCCACGGTGTCCAAACGTTTGTTTCCAGCGACTGGACGACATGGATGAACTCCTGCAGCTTTAATTCTTTAAAAACAACCCAAAAACATCAAAAGTTAAGTCACTGCCTAAGTGCATGGATCGCTTTCCTGATTTTCAAAAATTCATTAAAAATATTCCTCAAGAGATATGCAAATATATTCAACGGATTCTTGTTCAGGGCGTCGTTGACTATGACTGAGTACAATTTCAAGACATTCCAACATACTTGGAATGTCCAAGTGCATGGATCGCTTTTCGGATTTTCAAAAATTCATTAAAAATATTATTCAAGAGATATGCAAATATATTCAACGGATTCTTGTTCAGGGCATGCTTGACTATGACTGTGTACAATTTCAAGACATTCCAAGATACTTTTGGGGTCTTTTTTGAATAAAAAGTTAAGTCACTGCCTAAGTGCATGGATCGCTTTCCTGATTTTCAAAAATTCATTAAAAATATTCCTTAAGCGATATGCAAATATTTTCAACGGATTCTTGTTCAGGGCGTCGTTGACTATGACTGAGTACAATTTCAAAACATTCCAACATACTTGGAATGTCCAAGTGCATGGATCGCTTTTCGGATTTTCAAAAATTCATTAAAAATATTCTTCAAGAGATATGCAAATATATTCAACGGATTCTTGTTCAGGGCATGCTTGACTATGACTGTGTACAATTTCAAGACATTCCAAGATACTTTTGGGGTCTTTTTTGACAAAAAAGTTAAGTCACTGCCTAAGTGCATGGATCGCTTTCCTGATTTTCAAAAATTCATTAAAAATATTCCTTAAGCGATATGCAAATATTTTCAACGGATTCTTGTTCAGGGCGTCGTTGACTATGACTGAGTACAATTTCAAGACATTCCAACATACTTGGAATGTCCAAGTGCATGGATCGCTTTCCTGATTTTCAAAAGTTCATTAAAAATATTCTTCAAGAGATATGCAAATATATTCAACGGATTCTTGTTCAGGGCATGCTTGACTATGACTGTGTACAATTTCAAGACATTCCAAGATACCTTTGGGGTCTTTTTTGGATAAAAAGTTAAGTCACTGCCTAAGTGCACAGACTTTCATCATTTTCAAAAATTCATTAAAAATATTCCTTAAGAGATATGCAAATATTTTCAATGGATTCTTGTTCAGGGCGTCGTTGACTATGACCGAGTACAATTTCAAGACATTCCAACATACTTGGAATGTCCAAGTGCATGGATCGCTTTCCGGATTTTCAAAAATTCATTAAAAATATTCTTCAAGAGAAATGCAAATATATTCAACGGATTCTTGTTCAGGGCATGCTTGACTATGACTGTGTACAATTTCAAGACATTCCAAGATACTTTTGGGGTCTTTTTTGACGAAAAAGTTAAGTCACTGCCTAAGTGCATGGATCGCTTTCCTGATTTTCAGAAATTCTTTAAAAATATTCCTTAAACGATATGCAAATATTTTCAACGGATTCTTGTTCAGGGCGTCGTTGACTATGACTGAGTACAATTTCAAGACATTCCAACATACTTGGAATGTCCAAGTGCATGGATCGCTTTCCTGATTTTCAAAAGTTCATTAAAAATATTCTTCAAGAGATATGCAAATATATTCAACGGATTCTTGTTCAGGGCATGCTTGACTATGACTGTGTACAATTTCAAGACATTCCAGGATACTTTTGGGGTCTTTTTTGAATAAAAAATTAAGTCACTGCCTAAGTGCACAGACTTTCCTCATTTTCAAAAATTCATTAAAAATATTCCTTAAGAGATATGCAAATATTTTCAATTGATTCTTGTTCAGGGCGTCGTTGACTATGACTGAGTACAATTTCAAGACATTCCAACATACTTGGAATGTCCAAGTGCATGGATCGCTTTTCGGATTTTCAAAAATTCATTAAAAATATTCTTCAAGAGATATGCAAATATATTCAACGGATTCTTGTTCAGGGCATGCTTGACTATGACTGTGTACAATTTCAAGACATTCCAAGATACTTTTGGGGTCTTTTTTGACAAAAAAGTTAAGTCACTGCCTAAGTGCATGGATCGCTTTTCTGATTTTCAAAATTTCATTAAAAATATTCCTTAAGCGATATGCAAATATTTTCAACGGATTCTTGTTCAGGGCGTCGTTGACTATGACTGAGTACAATTTCAAGACATTCCAACATACTTGGAATGTCCAAGTGCATGGATCGCTTTCCTGATTTTCAAAAGTTCATTAAAAATATTCTTCAAGAGATATGCAAATATATTCAACGGATTCTTGTTCAGGGCATGCTTGACTATGACTGTGTACAATTTCAAGACATTCCAAGATACTTTTGGGGTCTTTCTTGAATAAAAAGTTAAGTCACTGCCTAAGTGCACAGACTTTCCTCATTTTCAAAAATTCATTAAAAATATTCCTTAAGAGATATGCAAATATTTTCAATTGATTCTTGTTCAGGGCGTCGTTGACTATGACTGAGTACAATTTCAAGACATTCCAACATACTTGGAATGTCCAAGTGCATGGATCGCTTTTCGGATTTTCAAAAATTCATTAAAAATATTCTTCAAGAGATATGCAAATATATTCAACGGATTCTTGTTCAGGGCATGCTTGACTATGACTGTGTACAATTTCAAGACATTCCAAGATACTTTTGGGGTCTTTTTTGACAAAAAAGTTAAGTCACTGCCTAAGTGCATGGATCGCTTTCCTGATTTTCAAAAATTCATTAAAAATATTCCTTAAACGATATGCAAATATTTTCAACGGATTCTTGTTCAGGGCGTCGTTGACTATGACTGAGTACAATTTCAAGACATTCCAACATACTTGGAATGTCCAAGTGCATGGATCGCTTTCCTGATTTTCAAAAGTTCATTAAAAATATTCTTCAAGAGATATGCAAATATATTCAACGGATTCTTGTTCAGGGCATGCTTGACTATGACTGTGTACAATTTCAAGACATTCCAAGATACTTTTGGGGTCTTTTTTGAATAAAAAGTTAAGTCACTGCCTAAGTGCACAGACTTTCATCATTTTCAAAAATTCATTAAAAATATTCCTTAAGAGATATGCAAATATTTTCAATGGATTCTTGTTCAGGGCGTCGTTGACTATGACCGAGTACAATTTCAAGACATTCCAACATACTTGGAATGTCCAAGTGCATGGATCGCTTTCCAGATTTTCAAAAATTCATTAAAAATATTCTTCAGGAGATATGCAAATATATTCAACGGATTCTTGTTCAGGGCATGCTTGACTATGACTGTGTACAATTTCAAGACATTCCAAGATACTTTTGGGGTCTTTTTTGACGAAAAAGTTAAGTCACTGCCTAAGTGCATGGATCGCTTTCCTGATTTTCAGAAATTCTTTAAAAATATTCCTTAAACGATATGCAAATATTTTCAACGGATTCTTGTTCAGGGCGTCGTTGACTATGACTGAGTACAATTTCAAGACATTCCAACATACTTGGAATGTCCAAGTGCATGGATCGCTTTCCTGATTTTCAAAAGTTCATTAAAAATATTCTTCAAGAGATATGCAAATATATTCAACGGATTCTTGTTCAGGGCATGCTTGACTATGACTGTGTACAATTTCAAGACATTCCAAGATACTTTTGGGGTCTTTTTTGAATAAAAAGTTAAGTCACTGCCTAAGTGCACAGACTTTCCTCATTTTCAAAAATTCATTAAAAATATTCCTTAAGAGATATGCAAATATTTTCAATTGATTCTTGTTCAGGGCGTCGTTGACTATGACTGAGTACAATTTCAAGACATTCCAACATACTTGGAATGTCCAAGTGCATGGATCGCTTTTCGGATTTTCAAAAATTCATTAAAAATATTCCTCAAGAGATATGCAAATATATTCAACGGATTCTTGTTCAGGGCGTCGTTGACTATGACTGAGTACAATTTCAAGACATTCCAACATACTTGGAATGTCCAAGTGCATGGATCGCTTTCCTGATTTTCAAAAGTTCATTAAAAATATTCTTCAAGAGATATGCAAATATATTCAACGGATTCTTGTTCAGGGCATGCTTGACTATGACTGTGTACAATTTCAAGACATTCCAACATACTTGGAATGTCCAAGTGCATGGATCGCTTTTCGGATTTTCATAAATTCATTAAAAATATTCTTCAAGAGATATGCAAATATATTCAACGGATTCTTGTTCAGGGCATGCTTGACTATGACTGTGTACAATTTCAAGACATTCCAATTTACTTTTGGGGTTTTTTTAAAAAAAAAAGTCAAGTCACTAAGTGCATCAGGGCAAATGGATCGTTTCCTTCGTCTCACCTGATATCCTGCTGTGTGATCCACGGTGTCCAAACGTTTGTTTCCAGCGACTGGACGACATGGATGAACTCCTGCAGCTTTAATTCTTTAAAAACAACCCAAAAACATCAAAAGTTAAGTCACTGCCTAAGTGCATGGATCGCTTTCCTGATTTTCAAAAATTCATTAAAAATATTCCTCAAGAGATATGCAAATATATTCAACGGATTCTTGTTCAGGGCGTCGTTGACTATGACTGAGTACAATTTCAAGACATTCCAACATACTTGGAATGTCCAAGTGCATGGATCGCTTTTCGGATTTTCAAAAATTCATTAAAAATATTCTTCAAGAGATATGCAAATATATTCAACGGATTCTTGTTCAGGGCATGCTTGACTATGACTGTGTACAATTTCAAGACATTCCAAGATACTTTTGGGGTCTTTTTTGACAAAAAAGTTAAGTCACTGCCTAAGTGCATGGATCGCTTTCCTGATTTTCAAAAATTCATTAAAAATATTCCTTAAGCGATATGCAAATATTTTCAACGGATTCTTGTTCAGGGCGTCGTTGACTATGACTGAGTACAATTTCAAGACATTCCAACATACTTGGAATGTCCAAGTGCATGGATCGCTTTCCTGATTTTCAAAAGTTCATTAAAAATATTCTTCAAGAGATATGCAAATATATTCAACGGATTCTTGTTCAGGGCATGCTTGACTATGACTGTGTACAATTTCAAGACATTCCAGGATACTTTTGGGGTCTTTTTTGAATAAAAAATTAAGTCACTGCCTAAGTGCACAGACTTTCCTCATTTTCAAAAATTCATTAAAAATATTCCCTAAGAGATATGCAAATATTTTCAATTGATTCTTGTTCAGGGCGTCGTTGACTATGACTGAGTACAATTTCAAGACATTCCAACATACTTGGAATGTCCAAGTGCATGGATCGCTTTTCGGATTTTCAAAAATTCATTAAAAATATTCTTCAAGAGATATGCAAATATATTCAACGGATTCTTGTTCAGGGCATGCTTGACTATGACTGTGTACAATTTCAAGACATTCCAAGATACTTTTGGGGTCTTTTTTGACAAAAAAGTTAAGTCACTGCCTAAGTGCATGGATCGCTTTTCTGATTTTCAAAATTTCATTAAAAATATTCCTTAAGCGATATGCAAATATTTTCAACGGATTCTTGTTCAGGGCGTCGTTGACTATGACTGAGTACAATTTCAAGACATTCCAACATACTTGGAATGTCCAAGTGCATGGATCGCTTTCCTGATTTTCAAAAGTTCATTAAAAATATTCTTCAAGAGATATGCAAATATATTCAACGGATTCTTGTTCAGGGCATGCTTGACTATGACTGTGTACAATTTCAAGACATTCCAAGATACTTTTGGGGTCTTTTTTGAATAAAAAGTTAAGTCACTGCCTAAGTGCACAGACTTTCCTCATTTTCAAAAATTCATTAAAAATATTCCTTAAGAGATATGCAAATATTTTCAATTGATTCTTGTTCAGGGCGTCGTTGACTATGACTGAGTACAATTTCAAGACATTCCAACATACTTGGAATGTCCAAGTGCATGGATCGCTTTTCGGATTTTCAAAAATTCATTAAAAATATTCTTCAAGAGATATGCAAATATATTCAACGGATTCTTGTTCAGGGCATGCTTGACTATGACTGTGTACAATTTCAAGACATTCCAAGATACTTTTGGGGTCTTTTTTGACAAAAAAGTTAAGTCACTGCCTAAGTGCATGGATCGCTTTCCTGATTTTCAAAAATTCATTAAAAATATTCCTTAAACGATATGCAAATATTTTCAACGGATTCTTGTTCAGGGCGTCGTTGACTATGACTGAGTACAATTTCAAGACATTCCAACATACTTGGAATGTCCAAGTGCATGGATCGCTTTCCTGATTTTCAAAAGTTCATTAAAAATATTCTTCAAGAGATATGCAAATATATTCAACGGATTCTTGTTCAGGGCATGCTTGACTATGACTGTGTACAATTTCAAGACATTCCAAGATACTTTTGGGGTCTTTTTTGAATAAAAAGTTAAGTCACTGCCTAAGTGCACAGACTTTCATCATTTTCAAAAATTCATTAAAAATATTCCTTAAGAGATATGCAAATATTTTCAATGGATTCTTGTTCAGGGCGTCGTTGACTATGACCGAGTACAATTTCAAGACATTCCAACATACTTGGAATGTCCAAGTGCATGGATCGCTTTCCGGATTTTCAAAAATTCATTAAAAATATTCTTCAGGAGATATGCAAATATATTCAACGGATTCTTGTTCAGGGCATGCTTGACTATGACTGTGTACAATTTCAAGACATTCCAAGATACTTTTGGGGTCTTTTTTGACGAAAAAGTTAAGTCACTGCCTAAGTGCATGGATCGCTTTCCTGATTTTCAGAAATTCTTTAAAAATATTCCTTAAACGATATGCAAATATTTTCAACGGATTCTTGTTCAGGGCGTCGTTGACTATGACTGAGTACAATTTCAAGACATTCCAACATACTTGGAATGTCCAAGTGCATGGATCGCTTTCCTGATTTTCAAAAGTTCATTAAAAATATTCTTCAAGAGATATGCAAATATATTCAACGGATTCTTGTTCAGGGCATGCTTGACTATGACTGTGTACAATTTCAAGACATTCCAAGATACTTTTGGGGTCTTTTTTGAATAAAAAGTTAAGTCACTGCCTAAGTGCACAGACTTTCCTCATTTTCAAAAATTCATTAAAAATATTCCTTAAGAGATATGCAAATATTTTCAATTGATTCTTGTTCAGGGCGTCGTTGACTATGACTGAGTACAATTTCAAGATATTCCAACATACTTGGAATGTCCAAGTGCATGGATCGCTTTTCGGATTTTCAAAAATTCATTAAAAATATTCCTCAAGAGATATGCAAATATATTCAACGGATTCTTGTTCAGGGCGTCGTTGACTATGACTGAGTACAATTTCAAGACATTCCAACATACTTGGAATGTCCAAGTGCATGGATCGCTTTCCTGATTTTCAAAAGTTCATTAAAAATATTCTTCAAGAGATATGCAAATATATTCAACGGATTCTTGTTCAGGGCATGCTTGACTATGACTGTGTACAATTTCAAGACATTCCAACATACTTGGAATGTCCAAGTGCATGGATCGCTTTTCGGATTTTCATAAATTCATTAAAAATATTCTTCAAGAGATATGCAAATATATTCAACGGATTCTTGTTCAGGGCATGCTTGACTATGACTGTGTACAATTTCAAGACATTCCAATTTACTTTTGGGGTTTTTTTTAAAAAAAAAGTCAAGTCACTAAGTGCATCAGGGCAAATGGATCGTTTCCTTCGTCTCACCTGATATCCTGCTGTGTGATCCACGGTGTCCAAACGTTTGTTTCCAGCGACTGGACGACATGGATGAACTCCTGCAGCTTTAATTCTTTAAAAACAACCCAAAAACATCAAAAGTTAAGTCACTGCCTAAGTGCATGGATCGCTTTCCTGATTTTCAAAAATTCATTAAAAATATTCCTCAAGAGATATGCAAATATATTCAACGGATTCTTGTTCAGGGCGTCGTTGACTATGACTGAGTACAATTTCAAGACATTCCAACATACTTGGAATGTCCAAGTGCATGGATCGCTTTTCGGATTTTCAAAAATTCATTAAAAATATTCTTCAAGAGATATGCAAATATATTCAACGGATTCTTGTTCAGGGCATGCTTGACTATGACTGTGTACAATTTCAAGACATTCCAAGATACTTTTGGGGTCTTTTTTGACAAAAAAGTTAAGTCACTGCCTAAGTGCATGGATCGCTTTCCTGATTTTCAAAAATTCATTAAAAATATTCCTTAAGCGATATGCAAATATTTTCAACGGATTCTTGTTCAGGGCGTCGTTGACTATGACTGAGTACAATTTCAAGACATTCCAACATACTTGGAATGTCCAAGTGCATGGATCGCTTTCCTGATTTTCAAAAGTTCATTAAAAATATTCTTCAAGAGATATGCAAATATATTCAACGGATTCTTGTTCAGGGCATGCTTGACTATGACTGTGTACAATTTCAAGACATTCCAAGATACCTTTGGGGTCTTTTTTGGATAAAAAGTTAAGTCACTGCCGAAGTGCACAGACTTTCATCATTTTCAAAAATTCATTAAAAATATTCCTTAAGAGATATGCAAATATTTTCAATGGATTCTTGTTCAGGGCGTCGTTGACTATGACCGAGTACAATTTCAAGACATTCCAACATACTTGGAATGTCCAAGTGCATGGATCGCTTTCCGGATTTTCAAAAATTCATTAAAAATATTCTTCAAGAGATATGCAAATATATTCAATGGATTCTTGTTCAGGGCATGCTTGACTATGACTGTGTACAATTTCAAGACATTCCAAGATACCTTTGGGGTCTTTTTTGACGAAAAAGTTAAGTCACTGCCTAAGTGCATGGATCGCTTTCCTGATTTTCAGAAATTCTTTAAAAATATTCCTTAAACGATATGCAAATATTTTCAACGGATTCTTGTTCAGGGCGTCGTTGACTATGACTGAGTACAATTTCAAGACATTCCAACATACTTGGAATGTCCAAGTGCATGGATCGCTTTCCTGATTTTCAAAAGTTCATTAAAAATATTCTTCAAGAGATATGCAAATATATTCAACGGATTCTTGTTCAGGGCATGCTTGACTATGACTGTGTACAATTTCAAGACATTCCAAGATACTTTTGGGGTCTTTTTTGAATAAAAAGTTAAGTCACTGCCTAAGTGCACAGACTTTCCTCATTTTCAAAAATTCATTAAAAATATTCCTTAAGAGATATGCAAATATTTTCAATTGATTCTTGTTCAGGGCGTCGTTGACTATGACTGAGTACAATTTCAAGACATTCCAACATACTTGGAATGTCCAAGTGCATGGATCGCTTTTCGGATTTTCAAAAATTCATTAAAAATATTCTTCAAGAGATATGCAAATATATTCAACGGATTCTTGTTCAGGGCATGCTTGACTATGACTGTGTACAATTTCAAGACATTCCAAGATACTTTTGGGGTCTTTTTTGACAAAAAAGTTAAGTCACTGCCTAAGTGCATGGATCGCTTTTCTGATTTTCAAAATTTCATTAAAAATATTCCTTAAGCGATATGCAAATATTTTCAACGGATTCTTGTTCAGGGCGTCGTTGACTATGACTGAGTACAATTTCAAGACATTCCAACATACTTGGAATGTCCAAGTGCATGGATCGCTTTCCTGATTTTCAAAAGTTCATTAAAAATATTCTTCAAGAGATATGCAAATATATTCAACGGATTCTTGTTCAGGGCATGCTTGACTATGACTGTGTACAATTTCAAGACATTCCAAGATACTTTTGGGGTCTTTTTTGAATAAAAAGTTAAGTCACTGCCTAAGTGCACAGACTTTCCTCATTTTCAAAAATTCATTAAAAATATTCCTTAAGAGATATGCAAATATTTTCAATTGATTCTTGTTCAGGGCGTCGTTGACTATGACTGAGTACAATTTCAAGACATTCCAACATACTTGGAATGTCCAAGTGCATGGATCGCTTTTCGGATTTTCAAAAATTCATTAAAAATATTCTTCAAGAGATATGCAAATATATTCAACGGATTCTTGTTCAGGGCATGCTTGACTATGACTGTGTACAATTTCAAGACATTCCAAGATACTTTTGGGGTCTTTTTTGACGAAAAAGTTAAGTCACTGCCTAAGTGCATGGATCGCTTTCCTGATTTTCAGAAATTCTTTAAAAATATTCCTTAAACGATATGCAAATATTTTCAACGGATTCTTGTTCAGGGCGTCGTTGACTATGACTGAGTACAATTTCAAGACATTCCAACATACTTGGAATGTCCAAGTGCATGGATCGCTTTCCTGATTTTCAAAAGTTCATTAAAAATATTCTTCAAGAGATATGCAAATATATTCAACGGATTCTTGTTCAGGGCATGCTTGACTATGACTGTGTACAATTTCAAGACATTCCAAGATACTTTTGGGGTCTTTTTTGAATAAAAAGTTAAGTCACTGCCTAAGTGCACAGACTTTCCTCATTTTCAAAAATTCATTAAAAATATTCCTTAAGAGATATGCAAATATTTTCAATTGATTCTTGTTCAGGGCGTCGTTGACTGTGACTGAGTACAATTTCAAGACATTCCAACATACTTGGAATGTCCAAGTGCATGGATCGCTTTTCGGATTTTCAAAAATTCATTAAAAATATTCCTCAAGAGATATGCAAATATATTCAACGGATTCTTGTTCAGGGCGTCGTTGACTATGACTGAGTACAATTTCAAGACATTCCAACATACTTGGAATGTCCAAGTGCATGGATCGCTTTCCTGATTTTCAAAAGTTCATTAAAAATATTCTTCAAGAGATATGCAAATATATTCAACGGATTCTTGTTCAGGGCATGCTTGACTATGACTGTGTACAATTTCAAGACATTCCAACATACTTGGAATGTCCAAGTGCATGGATCGCTTTTCGGATTTTCATAAATTCATTAAAAATATTCTTCAAGAGATATGCAAATATATTCAACGGATTCTTGTTCAGGGCATGCTTGACTATGACTGTGTACAATTTCAAGACATTCCAATTTACTTTTGGGGTTTTTTTTTAAAAAAAAGTCAAGTCACTAAGTGCATCAGGGCAAATGGATCGTTTCCTTCGTCTCACCTGATATCCTGCTGTGTGATCCACGGTGTCCAAACGTTTGTTTCCAGCGACTGGACGACATGGATGAACTCCTGCAGCTTTAATTCTTTAAAAACAACCCAAAAACATCAAAAGTTAAGTCACTGCCTAAGTGCATGGATCGCTTTCCTGATTTTCAAAAATTCATTAAAAATATTCCTCAAGAGATATGCAAATATATTCAACGGATTCTTGTTCAGGGCGTCGTTGACTATGACTGAGTACAATTTCAAGACATTCCAACATACTTGGAATGTCCAAGTGCATGGATCGCTTTTCGGATTTTCAAAAATTCATTAAAAATATTCTTCAAGAGATATGCAAATATATTCAACTGATTCTTGTTCAGGGCATGCTTGACTATGACTGTGTACAATTTCAAGACATTCCAAGATACTTTTGGGGTCTTTTTTGACAAAAAAGTTAAGTCACTGCCTAAGTGCATGGATCGCTTTCCTGATTTTCAAAAATTCATTAAAAATATTCCTTAAGCGATATGCAAATATTTTCAACGGATTCTTGTTCAGGGCGTCGTTGACTATGACTGAGTACAATTTCAAGACATTCCAACATACTTGGAATGTCCAAGTGCATGGATCGCTTTCCTGATTTTCAAAAGTTCATTAAAAATATTCTTCAAGAGATATGCAAATATATTCAACGGATTCTTGTTCAGGGCATGCTTGACTATGACTGTGTACAATTTCAAGACATTCCAAGATACCTTTGGGGTCTTTTTTGGATAAAAAGTTAAGTCACTGCCGAAGTGCACAGACTTTCATCATTTTCAAAAATTCATAAAAAATATTCCTTAAGAGATATGCAAATATTTTCAATGGATTCTTGTTCAGGGCGTCGTTGACTATGACCGAGTACAATTTCAAGACATTCCAACATACTTGGAATGTCCAAGTGCATGGATCGCTTTCCGGATTTTCAAAAATTCATTAAAAATATTCTTCAAGAGATATGCAAATATATTCAATGGATTCTTGTTCAGGGCATGCTTGACTATGACTGTGTACAATTTCAAGACATTCCAAGATACCTTTGGGGTCTTTTTTGACGAAAAAGTTAAGTCACTGCCTAAGTGCATGGATCGCTTTCCTGATTTTCAGAAATTCTTTAAAAATATTCCTTAAACGATATGCAAATATTTTCAACGGATTCTTGTTCAGGGCGTCGTTGACTATGACTGAGTACAATTTCAAGACATTCCAACATACTTGGAATGTCCAAGTGCATGGATCGCTTTCCTGATTTTCAAAAGTTCATTAAAAATATTCTTCAAGAGATATGCAAATATATTCAACGGATTCTTGTTCAGGGCATGCTTGACTATGACTGTGTACAATTTCAAGACATTCCAGGATACTTTTGGGGTCTTTTTTGAATAAAAAGTTAAGTCACTGCCTAAGTGCACAGACTTTCCTCATTTTCAAAAATTCATTAAAAATATTCCTTAAGAGATATGCAAATATTTTCAATTGATTCTTGTTCAGGGCGTCGTTGACTATGACTGAGTACAATTTCAAGACATTCCAACATACTTGGAATGTCCAAGTGCATGGATCGCTTTCCTGATTTTCAAAAGTTCATTAAAAATATTCTTCAAGAGATATGCAAATATATTCAACGGATTCTTGTTCAGGGCATGCTTGACTATGACTGTGTACAATTTCAAGACATTCCAAGATACTTTTGGGGTCTTTTTTGACAAAAAAGTTAAGTCACTGCCTAAGTGCATGGATCGCTTTTCTGATTTTCAAAATTTCATTAAAAATATTCCTTAAGCGATATGCAAATATTTTCAACGGATTCTTGTTCAGGGCGTCGTTGACTATGACTGAGTACAATTTCAAGACATTCCAACATACTTGGAATGTCCAAGTGCATGGATCGCTTTCCTGATTTTCAAAAGTTCATTAAAAATATTCTTCAAGAGATATGCAAATATATTCAACGGATTCTTGTTCAGGGCATGCTTGACTATGACTGTGTACAATTTCAAGACATTCCAAGATACTTTTGGGGTCTTTTTTGAATAAAAAGTTAAGTCACTGCCTAAGTGCACAGACTTTCCTCATTTTCAAAAATTCATTAAAAATATTCCTTAAGAGATATGCAAATATTTTCAATTGATTCTTGTTCAGGGCGTCGTTGACTATGACTGAGTACAATTTCAAGACATTCCAACATACTTGGAATGTCCAAGTGCATGGATCGCTTTTCGGATTTTCAAAAATTCATTAAAAATATTCTTCAAGAGATATGCAAATATATTCAACGGATTCTTGTTCAGGGCATGCTTGACTATGACTGTGTACAATTTCAAGACATTCCAAGATACTTTTGGGGTCTTTTTTGACAAAAAAGTTAAGTCACTGCCTAAGTGCATGGATCGCTTTCCTGATTTTCAAAAATTCATTAAAAATATTCCTTAAGCGATATGCAAATATTTTCAACGGATTCTTGTTCAGGGCGTCGTTGACTATGACTGAGTACAATTTCAAGACATTCCAACATACTTGGAATGTCCAAGTGCATGGATCGCTTTCCTGATTTTCAAAAGTTCATTAAAAATATTCTTCAAGAGATATGCAAATATATTCAACGGATTCTTGTTCAGGGCATGCTTGACTATGACTGTGTACAATTTCAAGACATTCCAAGATACTTTTGGGGTCTTTTTTGAATAAAAAGTTAAGTCACTGCCTAAGTGCACAGACTTTCATCATTTTCAAAAATTCATTAAAAATATTCCTTAAGAGATATGCAAATATTTTCAATGGATTCTTGTTCAGGGCGTCGTTGACTCTGACCGAGTACAATTTCAAGACATTCCAACATACTTGGAATGTCCAAGTGCATGGATCGCTTTCCGGATTTTCAAAAATTCATTAAAAATATTCTTCAGGAGATATGCAAATATATTCAACGGATTCTTGTTCAGGGCATGCTTGACTATGACTGTGTACAATTTCAAGACATTCCAAGATACTTTTGGGGTCTTTTTTGACGAAAAAGTTAAGTCACTGCCTAAGTGCATGGATCGCTTTCCTGATTTTCAGAAATTCTTTAAAAATATTCCTTAAACGATATGCAAATATTTTCAACGGATTCTTGTTCAGGGCGTCGTTGACTATGACTGAGTACAATTTCAAGACATTCCAACATACTTGGAATGTCCAAGTGCATGGATCGCTTTCCTGATTTTCAAAAGTTCATTAAAAATATTCTTCAAGAGATATGCAAATATATTCAACGGATTCTTGTTCAGGGCATGCTTGACTATGACTGTGTACAATTTCAAGACATTCCAAGATACTTTTGGGGTCTTTTTTGAATAAAAAGTTAAGTCACTGCCTAAGTGCACAGACTTTCCTCATTTTCAAAAATTCATTAAAAATATTCCTTAAGAGATATGCAAATATTTTCAATTGATTCTTGTTCAGGGCGTCGTTGACTATGACTGAGTACAATTTCAAGACATTCCAACATACTTGGAATGTCCAAGTGCATGGATCGCTTTTCGGATTTTCAAAAATTCATTAAAAATATTCCTCAAGAGATATGCAAATATATTCAACGGATTCTTGTTCAGGGCATGCTTGACTATGACTGTGTACAATTTCAAGACATTCCAAGATACTTTTGGGGTCTTTTTTGACAAAAAAGTTAAGTCACTGCCTAAGTGCATGGATCGCTTTCCTGATTTTCAAAAATTCATTAAAAATGTTCCTTAAGCGATATGCAAATATTTTCAACGGATTCTTGTTCAGGGCGTCGTTGACTATGACTGAGTACAATTTCAAGACATTCCAACATACTTGGAATGTCCAAGTGCATGGATCGCTTTCCTGATTTTCAAAAGTTCATTAAAAATATTCTTCAAGAGATATGCAAATATATTCAACGGATTCTTGTTCAGGGCATGCTTGACTATGACTGTGTACAATTTCAAGACATTCCAAGATACCTTTGGGGTCTTTTTTGAATAAAAAGTTAAGTCACTGCCTAAGTGCACAGACTTTCATCATTTTCAAAAATTCATTAAAAATATTCCTTAAGAGATATGCAAATATTTTCAATGGATTCTTGTTCAGGGCGTCGTTGACTATGACCGAGTACAATTTCAAGACATTCCAACATACTTGGAATGTCCAAGTGCATGGATCGCTTTCCGGATTTTCAAAAGTTCATTAAAAATATTCTTCAAGAGATATGCAAATATATTCAACGGATTCTTGTTCAGGGCATTCTTGACTATGACTGTGTACAATTTCAAGACATTCCAAGATACTTTTGGGGTCTTTTTTGACGAAAAAGTTAAGTCACTGCCTAAGTGCATGGATCGCTTTCCTGATTTTCAGAAATTCTTTAAAAATATTCCTTAAACGATATGCAAATATTTTCAACGGATTCTTGTTCAGGGCGTCGTTGACTATGACTGAGTACAATTTCAAGACATTCCAACATACTTGGAATGTCCAAGTGCATGGATCGCTTTCCTGATTTTCAAAAGTTCATTAAAAATATTCTTCAAGAGATATGCAAATATATTCAACGGATTCTTGTTCAGGGCATGCTTGACTATGACTGTGTACAATTTCAAGACATTCCAAGATACTTTTGGGGTCTTTTTTGAATAAAAAGTTAAGTCACTGCCGAAGTGCACAGACTTTCCTCATTTTCAAAAATTCATTAAAAATATTCCTTAAGAGATATGCAAATATTTTCAATTGATTCTTGTTCAGGGCGTCGTTGACTATGACTGAGTACAATTTCAAGACATTCCAACATACTTGGAATGTCCAAGTGCATGGATCGCTTTTCGGATTTTCAAAATTTCATTAAAAATATTCTTCAAGAGATATGCAAATATATTCAACGGATTCTTGTTCAGGGCATGCTTGACTATGACTGTGTACAATTTCAAGACATTCCAAGATACTTTTGGGGTCTTTTTAGACAAAAAAGTTAAGTCACTGCCTAAGTGCATGGATCGCTTTCCTCATTTTCAGAAATTCATTAAAAATATTCCTTAAGCGATATGCAAATATTTTCAACGGATTCTTGTTCAGGGCGTCGTTGACTATGACTGAGTACAATTTCAAGACATTCCAACATACTTGGAATGTCCAAGTGCATGGATCGCTTTCCTGATTTTCAAAAGTTCATTAAAAATATTCTTCAAGAGATATGCAAATATATTCAACGGATTCTTGTTCAGGGCATGCTTGACTATGACTGTGTACAATTTCAAGACATTCCAAGATACCTTTGGGGTCTTTTTTGAATAAAAAGTTAAGTCACTGCCTAAGTGCACAGACTTTCATCATTTTCAAAAATTCATTAAAAATATTCCTTAAGAGATATGCAAATATTTTCAATGGATTTTTGTTCAGGGCGTCGTTGACTATGACCGAGTACAATTTCAAGACATTCCAACATACTTGGAATGTCCAAGTGCATGGATCGCTTTCCGGATTTTCAAAAATTCATTAAAAATATTCTTCAAGAGATATGCAAATATATTCAACGGATTCTTGTTCAGGGCATTCTTGACTATGACTGTGTACAATTTCAAGACATTCCAAGATACTTTTGGGGTCTTTTTTGACGAAAAAGTTAAGTCACTGCCTAAGTGCATGGATCGCTTTCCTGATTTTCAGAAATTCTTTAAAAATATTCCTTAAACGATATGCAAATATTTTCAACGGATTCTTGTTCAGGGCGTCGTTGACTATGACTGAGTACAATTTCAAGACATTCCAACATACTTGGAATGTCCAAGTGCATGGATCGCTTTCCTGATTTTCAAAAGTTCATTAAAAATATTCTTCAAGAGATATGCAAATATATTCAACGGATTCTTGTTCAGGGCATGCTTGACTATGACTGTGTACAATTTCAAGACATTCCAAGATACTTTTGGGGTCTTTTTTGAATAAAAAGTTAAGTCACTGCCTAAGTGCACAGACTTTCCTCATTTTCAAAAATTCATTAAAAATATTCCTTAAGAGATATGCAAATATTTTCAATTGATTCTTGTTCAGGGCGTCGTTGACTATGACTGAGTACAATTTCAAGACATTCCAACATACTTGGAATGTCCAAGTGCATGGATCGCTTTCCTGATTTTCAAAAGTTCATTAAAAATATTCTTCAAGAGATATGCAAATATATTCAACGGATTCTTGTTCAGGGCATGCTTGACTATGACTGTGTACAATTTCAAGACATTCCAAGATACCTTTGGGGTCTTTTTTGAATAAAAAGTTAAGTCACTGCCTAAGTGCACAGACTTTCATCATTTTCAAAAATTCATTAAAAATATTCCTTAAGAGATATGCAAATATTTTCAATGGATTTTTGTTCAGGGCGTCGTTGACTATGACCGAGTACAATTTCAAGACATTCCAACATACTTGGAATGTCCAAGTGCATGGATCGCTTTCCTGATTTTCAAAAGTTAATTAAAAATATTCTTCAAGAGATATGCAAATATATTCAACGGATTCTTGTTCAGGGCATGCTTGACTATGACTGTGTACAATTTCAAGACATTCCAAGATACTTTTGGGGTCTTTTTTGACGAAAAAGTTAAGTCACTGCCTAAGTGCATGGATCACTTTCCTGATTTTCAAAAATTCATTAAAAATATTCCTTAAGCGATATGCAAATATTTTCAACGGATTCTTGTTCAGGGCGTCGTTGACTATGACTGAGTACAATTTCAAGACATTCCAACATACTTGGAATGTCCAAGTGCATGGATCGCTTTCCTGATTTTCAAAGGTTCATTAAAAATATTCTTCAAGAGATATGCAAATATATTCAACGGATTCTTGTTCAGGGCATGCTTGACTATGACTGTGTACAATTTCAAGACATTCCAAGATACTTTTGGGGTCTTTTTTGAATAAAAAGTTAAGTCACTGCCTAAGTGCACAGACTTTCATCATTTTCAAAAATTCATTAAAAATATTCCTTAAGAGATATGCAAATATTTTCAATTGATTCTTGTTCAGGGCGTCGTTGACTATGACTGAGTACAATTTCAAGACATTCCAACATACTTGGAATGTCCAAGTGCATGGATCGCTTTTCGGATTTTCAAAAATTCATTTAAAATATTCTTCAAGAGATATGCAAATATATTCAACGGATTCTTGTTCAGGGCATGCTTGACTATGACTGTGTACAATTTCAAGACATTCCAAGATACTTTTGGGGTCTTTTTTGACAAAAAAGTTAAGTCACTGCCTAAGTGCATGGATCGCTTTCCTGATTTTCAAAAATTCATTAAAAATATTCCTTAAGCGATATGCAAATATTTTCAACGGATTCTTGTTCAGGGCGTCGTTGACTATGACTGAGTACAATTTCAAGACATTCCAACATACTTGGAATGTCCAAGTGCATGGATCGCTTTACTGATTTTCAAAAGTTCATTTAAATTATCTTCAAGAGATATGCAAATATATTCAACGGATTCTTGTTCAGGGCATGCTTGACTATGACTGTGTACAATTTCAAGACATTCCAAGATACTTTTGGGGTCTTTTTTGAATAAAAAGTTAAGTCACTGCCTAAGTGCATGGATCGCTTTCCTGATTTTCAGAAATTCTTTAAAAATATTCCTTAAACGATATGCAAATATTTTCAACGGATTCTTGTTCAGGGCGTCGTTGACTATGACTGAGTACAATTTCAAGACATTCCAACATACTTGGAATGTCCAAGTGCATGGATCGCTTTCCTGATTTTCAAAAGTTCATTAAAAATATTCTTCAAGAGATATGCAAATATATTCAACGGATTCTTGTTCAGGGCATGCTTGACTATGACTGTGTACAATTTCAAGACATTCCAAGATACTTTTGGGGTCTTTTTTGAATAAAAAGTTAAGTCACTGCCTAAGTGCACAGACTTTCCTCATTTTCAAAAATTCATTAAAAATATTCTTCAAGAGATATGCAAATATATTCAACGGATTCTTGTTCAGGGCATTCTTGACTATGACTGTGTACAATTTCAAGACATTCCAAGATACTTTTGGGGTCTTTTTTGACGAAAAAGTTAAGTCACTGCCTAAGTGCATGGATCGCTTTCCTGATTTTCAGAAATTCTTTAAAAATATTCCTTAAACGATATGCAAATATTTTCAACGGATTCTTGTTCAGGGCGTCGTTGACTATGACTGAGTACAATTTCAAGACATTCCAACATACTTGGAATGTCCAAGTGCATGGATCGCTTTCCTGATTTTCAAAAGTTCATTAAAAATATTCTTCAAGAGATATGCAAATATATTCAACGGATTCTTGTTCAGGGCATGCTTGACTATGACTGTGTACAATTTCAAGACATTCCAAGATACTTTTGGGGTCTTTTTTGAATAAAAAGTTAAGTCACTGCCTAAGTGCACAGACTTTCCTCATTTTCAAAAATTCATTAAAAATATTCCTTAAGAGATATGCAAATATTTTCAATTGATTCTTGTTCAGGGCGTCGTTGACTATGACTGAGTACAATTTCAAGACATTCCAACATACTTGGAATGTCCAAGTGCATGGATCGCTTTCCTGATTTTCAAAAGTTCATTAAAAATATTCTTCAAGAGATATGCAAATATATTCAACGGATTCTTGTTCAGGGCATGCTTGACTATGACTGTGTACAATTTCAAGACATTCCAAGATACCTTTGGGGTCTTTTTTGAATAAAAAGTTAAGTCACTGCCTAAGTGCACAGACTTTCATCATTTTCAAAAATTCATTAAAAATATTCCTTAAGAGATATGCAAATATTTTCAATGGATTTTTGTTCAGGGCGTCGTTGACTATGACCGAGTACAATTTCAAGACATTCCAACATACTTGGAATGTCCAAGTGCATGGATCGCTTTCCTGATTTTCAAAAGTTAATTAAAAATATTCTTCAAGAGATATGCAAATATATTCAACGGATTCTTGTTCAGGGCATGCTTGACTATGACTGTGTACAATTTCAAGACATTCCAAGATACTTTTGGGGTCTTTTTTGACGAAAAAGTTAAGTCACTGCCTAAGTGCATGGATCACTTTCCTGATTTTCAAAAATTCATTAAAAATATTCCTTAAGCGATATGCAAATATTTTCAACGGATTCTTGTTCAGGGCGTCGTTGACTATGACTGAGTACAATTTCAAGACATTCCAACATACTTGGAATGTCCAAGTGCATGGATCGCTTTCCTGATTTTCAAAGGTTCATTAAAAATATTCTTCAAGAGATATGCAAATATATTCAACGGATTCTTGTTCAGGGCATGCTTGACTATGACTGTGTACAATTTCAAGACATTCCAAGATACTTTTGGGGTCTTTTTTGAATAAAAAGTTAAGTCACTGCCTAAGTGCACAGACTTTCATCATTTTCAAAAATTCATTAAAAATATTCCTTAAGAGATATGCAAATATTTTCAATTGATTCTTGTTCAGGGCGTCGTTGACTATGACTGAGTACAATTTCAAGACATTCCAACATACTTGGAATGTCCAAGTGCATGGATCGCTTTTCGGATTTTCAAAAATTCATTTAAAATATTCTTCAAGAGATATGCAAATATATTCAACGGATTCTTGTTCAGGGCATGCTTGACTATGACTGTGTACAATTTCAAGACATTCCAAGATACTTTTGGGGTCTTTTTTGACAAAAAAGTTAAGTCACTGCCTAAGTGCATGGATCGCTTTCCTGATTTTCAAAAATTCATTAAAAATATTCCTTAAGCGATATGCAAATATTTTCAACGGATTCTTGTTCAGGGCGTCGTTGACTATGACTGAGTACAATTTCAAGACATTCCAACATACTTGGAATGTCCAAGTGCATGGATCGCTTTACTGATTTTCAAAAGTTCATTTAAATTATCTTCAAGAGATATGCAAATATATTCAACGGATTCTTGTTCAGGGCATGCTTGACTATGACTGTGTACAATTTCAAGACATTCCAAGATACTTTTGGGGTCTTTTTTGAATAAAAAGTTAAGTCACTGCCTAAGTGCATGGATCGCTTTCCTGATTTTCAGAAATTCTTTAAAAATATTCCTTAAACGATATGCAAATATTTTCAACGGATTCTTGTTCAGGGCGTCGTTGACTATGACTGAGTACAATTTCAAGACATTCCAACATACTTGGAATGTCCAAGTGCATGGATCGCTTTCCTGATTTTCAAAAGTTCATTAAAAATATTCTTCAAGAGATATGCAAATATATTCAACGGATTCTTGTTCAGGGCATGCTTGACTATGACTGTGTACAATTTCAAGACATTCCAAGATACTTTTGGGGTCTTTTTTGAATAAAAAGTTAAGTCACTGCCTAAGTGCACAGACTTTCCTCATTTTCAAAAATTCATTAAAAATATTCCTTAAGAGATATGCAAATATTTTCAATTGATTCTTGTTCAGGGCGTCGTTGACTATGACTGAGTACAATTTCAAGACATTCCAACATACTTGGAATGTCCAAGTGCATGGATCGCTTTTCGGATTTTCAAAATTTCATTAAAAATATTCTTCAAGAGATATGCAAATATATTCAACGGATTCTTGTTCAGGGCATGCTTGACTATGACTGTGTACAATTTCAAGACATTCCAAGATACTTTTGGGGTCTTTTTTGACGAAAAAGTTAAGTCACTGCCTAAGTGCATGGATCGCTTTCCTGATTTTCAGAAATTCATTAAAAATATTCCTTAAGCGATATGCAAATATTTTCAACGGATTCTTGTTCAGGGCGTCGTTGACTATGACTGAGTACAATTTCAAGACATTCCAACATACTTGGAATGTCCAAGTGCATGGATCGCTTTCCTGATTTTCAAAAGTTCATTAAAAATATTCTTCAAGAGATATGCAAATATATTCAACGGATTCTTGTTCAGGGCATGCTTGACTATGACTGTGTACAATTTCAAGACATTCCAAGATACTTTTGGGGTCTTTTTTGACGAAAAAGTTAAGTCACTGCCTAAGTGCATGGATCGCTTTCCTGATTTTCAAAAATTCATTAAAAATATTCCTTAAGCGATATGCAAATATTTTCAACGGATTCTTGTTCAGGGCGTCGTTGACTATGACTGAGTACAATTTCAAGACATTCCAACATACTTGGAATGTCCAAGTGCATGGATCGCTTTCCTGATTTTCAAAAGTTCATTAAAAATATTCTTCAAGAGATATGCAAATATATTCAACGGATTCTTGTTCAGGGCATGCTTGACTATGACTGTGTACAATTTCAAGACATTCCAAGATACTTTTGGGGTCTTTTTTGACAAAAAAGTTAAGTCACTGCCTAAGTGCATGGATCGCTTTCCTGATTTTCAAAAATTCATTAAAAATATTCCTTAAGCGATATGCAAATATTTTCAACGGATTCTTGTTCAGGGCGTCGTTGACTATGACTGAGTACAATTTCAAGACATTCCAACATACTTGGAATGTCCAAGTGCATGGATCGCTTTCCTGATTTTCAAAAGTTCATTAAAAATATTCTTCAAGAGATATGCAAATATATTCAACGGATTCTTGTTCAGGGCATGCTTGACTATGACTGTGTACAATTTCAAGACATTCCAAGATACCTTTGTGGTCTTTTTTGAATAAAAAGTTAAGTCACTGCCTAAGTGCACAGACTTTCATCATTTTCAAAAATTCATTAAAAATATTCCTTAAGAGATATGCAAATATTTTCAATTGATTCTTGTTCAGGGCGTCGTTGACTATGACTGAGTACAATTTCAAGACATTCCAACATACTTGGAATGTCCAAGTGCATGGATCGCTTTTCGGATTTTCAAAAATTCATTAAAAATATTCTTCAAGAGATATGCAAATATATTCAACGGATTCTTGTTCAGGGCATGCTTGACTATGACTGTGTACAATTTCAAGACATTCCAAGATACTTTTGGGGTCTTTTTTGACAAAAAAGTTAAGTCACTGCCTAAGTGCATGGATCGCTTTCCTGATTTTCAAAAATTCATTAAAAATATTCCTTAAGCGATATGCAAATATTTTCAACGGATTCTTGTTCAGGGCGTCGTTGACTATGACTGAGTACAATTTCAAGACATTCCAACATACTTGGAATGTCCAAGTGCATGGATCGCTTTCCTGATTTTCAAAAGTTCATTAAAAATATTCTTCAAGAGATATGCAAATATATTCAACGGATTCTTGTTCAGGGCATGCTTGACTATGACTGTGTACAATTTCAAGACATTCCAAGATACCTTTGGGGTCTTTTTTGAATAAAAAGTTAAGTCACTGCCTAAGTGCACAGACTTTCATCATTTTCAAAAATTCATTAAAAATATTCCTTAAGAGATATGCAAATATTTTCAATGGATTCTTGTTCAGGGCGTCGTTGACTATGACCGAGTACAATTTCAAGACATTCCAACATACTTGGAATGTCCAAGTGCATGGATCGCTTTCCGGATTTTCAAAAATTCATTAAAAATATTCTTCAAGAGATATGCAAATATATTCAACGGATTCTTGTTCAGGGCATTCTTGACTATGACTGTGTACAATTTCAAGACATTCCAAGATACTTTTGGGGTCTTTTTTGACGAAAAAGTTAAGTCACTGCCTAAGTGCATGGATCGCTTTCCTGATTTTCAGAAATTCTTTAAAAATATTCCTTAAACGATATGCAAATATTTTCAACGGATTCTTGTTCAGGGCGTCGTTGACTATGACTGAGTACAATTTCAAGACATTCCAACATACTTGGAATGTCCAAGTGCATGGATCGCTTTCCTGATTTTCAAAAGTTCATTAAAAATATTCTTCAAGAGATATGCAAATATATTCAACGGATTCTTGTTCAGGGCATGCTTGACTATGACTGTGTACAATTTCAAGACATTCCAAGATACTTTTGGGGTCTTTTTTGACAAAAAAGTTAAGTCACTGCCTAAGTGCATGGATCGCTTTCCTGATTTTCAAAAATTCATTAAAAATATTCCTTAAGCGATATGCAAATATTTTCAACGGATTCTTGTTCAGGGCGTCGTTGACTATGACTGAGTACAATTTCAAGACATTCCAACATACTTGGAATGTCCAAGTGCATGGATCGCTTTCCTGATTTTCAAAAGTTCATTAAAAATATTCTTCAAGAGATATGCAAATATATTCAACGGATTCTTGTTCAGGGCATGCTTGACTATGACTGTGTACAATTTCAAGACATTCCAAGATACCTTTGTGGTCTTTTTTGAATAAAAAGTTAAGTCACTGCCTAAGTGCACAGACTTTCATCATTTTCAAAAATTCATTAAAAATATTCCTTAAGAGATATGCAAATATTTTCAATGGATTCTTGTTCAGGGCGTCGTTGACTGTGACCGAGTACAATTTAAAGACATTCCAACATACTTGGAATGTCCAAGTGCATGGATCGCTTTCCGGATTTTCAAAAATTCATTAAAAATATTCTTCAAGAGATATGCAAATATATTCAACGGATTCTTGTTCAGGGCATGCTTGACCATGACTGTGTACAATTTCAAGACATTCCAAGATACTTTTGGGGTCTTTTTTGACGAAAAAGTTAAGTCACTGCCTAAGTGCATGGATCGCTTTCCTGATTTTCAAAAATTCATTAAAAATATTCCTTAAGCGATATGCAAATATTTTCAACGGATTCTTGTTCAGGGCGTCG